>NC_054709.1:10086823-10386823 GCF_016097555.1 Gigantopelta aegis | reverse complement strand
TTCTCACACTTTCAAAAAACACTTTCCAAATAGCCATGATCACCCACCCTCACCATCTATCTGACATGATCACCCACCCTCATCATCTATCTGACATGATCACCCACCCTCACCATCTATCTGACATGATCACCCACCCTCACCATCTATCTGACACAAACCTCAAGGTAGTCATAAGAGCAGTTGGCATGGTTTTCTAGTTGAAGCGTGGCGAAGGTAAACATAATCCGTTTCCCCGGCGACACGGAAACCATCCAGGAACAGTCCCGATTGTGTGGGTACACTCCAGGGTAACCTGGACTCTTGATAGAACCGTGGTTCGAGCCAGACAAATCACCTCCACACACTGAAACAATGTGACACATATGATGACAAAATCATGGTTCCTGTTTATAAATCACCACCACACTCAAACATTGTAACACATATGATGACAAAATCATGGTTCCTGTTTATAAATCACCACCACACTCAAACATTGTAACACATATGATGACAAAATCATGGTTCCTGTTTATAAATCACCACCACACTCAAACATTGTAACACATATGATGACAAAATCATGGTTCCTGTTTATAAATCACCACCACACTCAAACATTGTAACACATATGATGACAAAATCATGGTTCCTGTTTATAAATCACCACCACACCGAAACATTGTAACACATATGATGACAAAATCATGGTTCCTGTTTATAAATCACCACCACACTCAAACATTGTAATACATATGACAAAACCATGGTTCCTGTTTATAAATCACCAACACACTGAAACAAAGTAACACATATGATGACAAAATCATGGTCCCTGTTTATAAATCATACCATGCTCAAACGTTGTAACACATATGATGACAAAATCATGGTTCCTGTTTATAAATCACCACCACACCGAAACATTGTAACACATATGATGACAAAATCATGGTTCCTGTTTATAAATCACCACCACACTCAAACATTGTAATACATATGACAAAACCATGGTTCCTGTTTATAAATCACCAACACACTGAAACAAAGTAACACATATGATGACAAAATCATGGTCCCTGTTTATAAATCATACCATGCTCAAACGTTGGGTCACATATGATGACAAAATCATGGTTCCTGTTTATAAATCACCACCACACCGAAACAAAGTAACACATATGACAACAAAATCATACTTCCTGTTTATAAATCACCACCACACTGAAACAAAGTAACACATGTGATGACAAAATTATGGTTCCTGTTTATAAATCACCACCACACAGTGAAACAAAGTAATATATATGACAAAATCATGGTTCCTGTTTATAAATCACCACCACACTCAAACAAAACCGGCCTTGGTGGCGCAGTGGTTAAGCCATCGGACTACAGGCTGGTAGGTACATGGTTCGCAGCCTGGTACTGGCTCCAACACAGAGCGAGTTCTTAAGGTCTCAATGGACAGATGTAAAAGCCACTACACCCTATTCTCTCTCACTAACCGACTAACAACTAACCCACTGTCCTGGACGGACAGACAGCCCAGATAGCTGACTGTGTGCCCAGGACAGCGTGCTTGAATCTTAATTGGATATAAGCACAAAAATAAGTTGAAATGAAACTGAATCAAAGTAACACACATGATGACACTATTCATTGGGTTATATCCTAGGGTTACGGCATGGCCAAAAGATCATCAATTTTCTACCTGGATCGGCTGACGTCCACTCCGCTACAAATCCCCGCCCGCTGACAGATGTGTCCGAGAAGAACCACAGGTAGATCTGGTTGTGTGTGCTGTTGATCCCCACAGCAGGGGGAATGTTGCCACCACAGTAACGGCCAATAGCGTACGATGTGGCCGTGGGACCGTCGTTTATTTGGAGGAAGTCAAAATTACATCGAATATGAGACTCGATATCAAACGTGGGGAATCTAACATTGATGATCTGAAAACAAAAGTAAAAGTTTGAGAACATGAATATGTATGCAAAGCAGTGAATCGGGGCTCTCAATCCCGACACTGCTATATAATATTGGTTGAAAAAAAGAACAAATAGGATTAAAGTTTGTTTTGTTTAATGACACTAGTAGAGCAAATTGATTTATTAATCTTTGGCTATTGGATAGCAAACATTTGGTAATTTTGACATATAAAGTTTATTTTGTTTAATGAAACCACTACAGCACATTGATTAATTTTTCAGAGAGAGAGAGAGAGAGAGAGAGAGAGAGAAAGAGAGAGAGAAAGAGAAAGAGAGACAGAGGGGAGAGAGAGAGAGAGAGAGAGAGAGAGAGAGAGAGAGAGAGAGAGAGAGAGAGAGAGAGAGAGAGAGAGAGAGAGAGAGAGAGAGAGAGAAAGAGACAGGGGGGGAGAGAGAGAGAGAGAGAGGGAGGGAGAAAGAGACAGAGAGAAAGACAGACAGACAGAGAAACAGACGGAGGGAGAAAGTGTTAACGTTATTAATTACAGGGACTAATATTCGATGTTTACAATCTTTCTTATCAAGACTAAAACACATGTATGATTCTGATTGGTTATTAATAAAGCGCACTTCGTTTTGTGCATTATTACAATGCGAGAGGGTGTTGGCGTGTGATGTCTAGTGACAATTAGCGATGGCATATATGGGTATTTAACAGGATGGGAGAGAGAGGGAGGGAGAGGAAGAGCGAGAGCGAGAGAGAGAGAGAGAGAGAGACACAGAGAGAGAGAGAGAGAGAGAGAGAGACAGAGACAGAGACAGAGAGAGAGAGAGAGAGAGAGAGAGAGAGAGAGAGAGAGAGAGAGAGAGAGAGAGAGAGAGGGGGGGAGAAGAGGGCTGACAGAGCAATTTTGCATGTACCTTGCTTCTTGTTGTCGTGATGGTCCAGGCACAGGACACCCCGTGTGAATAATTTGTCCCTGCTTGTCTTGGAAATCTCACAGTGCCCGTTTCTCCAGAAAGCCGACCGCCACAAACTAAAAGTTTAAAAAACAGAACAATAAATTAACGTAACATTTGATAATATTAAGTTAACCTGATTGGTGCAAACTAAAAGTTTAAAAAACAGAACAAAGTGTTAAAGTGTCTATATCCAATTAAGGTTGAGGCATGTCCACCCTGGGCCAAACTGCTGAATACTTACCACTCTGGGCATCCGTGCAGGTGTCTCCAGTGAAGTCCTCTGTACATGCACACTGAAATCTGCCCACCAGGTTTGTGCACGTGCCGCCATTTTGACATGGGTTGGACGCACATTCGTTAATGTCTGTTTCACAGTTGGTCCCGGTGTAACCAGCCATACACTGACACCTGTACGAACTCCCAGCATTCTGAAACATACGTTTATACACAGTGATACAGTGACAACATACAGAGTTCAAGCTAAAAAGAGCACATCAATTTATTAATTATTGGCCATCGGCTGTCAACTATTTGGGTAATTCTGATATGTAGGAGCGAGAGAGAGAGAGGGAGAGGGAGAGGGAGAGGGAGAGGGAGAGGGAGAGGAGAGGGAGAGAGAGAGAGAGAGAGAGAGAGAGAGAGAGAGAGAGAGAGAGAGAGAGAGAGAGAGAGAGAGAGAGAGAGAGAGAGAGAGAGAGAGAGAGACAGAGGGGGAGAGAGAGAGCCATTTTAACATGGGTTGGACACGAATTCATTGATGTCTGTTTCACAGTTGGTCCCAGTGTAACCAGCCATACACCAACACCTGTACGAAACTCCCGACATTCTGAAACATGCAGGGTGACATTATACAGTAATACAGTGACAACATACAGTGGGCCGAATTTACGAAGCATTGCAAATGTATGTGGTTGCATGAGTGTAAGACATAAACAGGTTTTGTAAAATCGGCTCACAGAGGCTCCTGTCTATGGAATGGTGCATATGAAAGATCGCTTGCTGCTAATCGAAAAGAGTAACCCATGAAGTGGCGACAGCGGGTTTCCCCTCTCAATATATGTGTGGTCCATAGCCATATGTCCAACGCCATATAACCATAAATAAAATGTGTTGAGTGCGTCGTTAAATAAAACATTTCTTTCGTTCTTATTTTGGGCATACCTGTTACTGCCTCAGCTTTGGTGTAATCTAAAGCCCTGATTTCTATCTCATGGTCCATTCCTTGACATGGTGAGGTAGCTTGTATGTCTCAATGACTCGGAAAGCTATGCCAGCTGGAGCATCAGCTCCTGGTAGGGTCACCCAAGCTGGACTGGTCAAAGGGTAGAGACTAGACTAATATGGACCGGACAAACAGAGGACGTGAGTCAAGAAAGACAGCTGTCTAGGAGAAGCAGCTTGCATGTCTCGAGGACTCGGAGAGCTATGTCAGCTGAGCACCAGCTCCTGGTAGGGTCACCCAAGCTGGACTGGTCAAAGGGTAGAGACTAGACTAATACGGACCAGACAGATAGAGGACGTGAGTCAAGAAAGACAAATGTCTAGGAGAAGCAAAGCAAGCAAAGCCCTGATTTGGTTAATCTGATATGTAGTCTTAAGCTCATTCCCACATTAACTAGTATAGCACATTAAAAGTGCATCAGTAGTGAATCGACAACAAAAAATCACTTTCAATACCCCCAGTAGTGCAGCACATTGACAGCACATCGACAGCACATCAACAGCACATCAACAGCACATTGACGACACATAGACAGCACATTAATAGCGTGCCACTTTCACTTTTTTCAATCACTCAAAAAGTGATTTTTGCTGCTTGCTGCTCATAAAGTTATAATATTTCACCAATGACACATTTTTTATTTGACTCAAAAACAATACCAAAACAAAATATTCATGAAGAAAGGCATAGGCTTGGAAACAGGGGGGGGAGGGGGAGGGGGCAGGGGGCATTGTCCCCTCAACTTTGAAACTGGGGGGGGGGCCACAATATGCACAATATGAACTCACATTTAATAAGTGCCCCCCCCCCCCCAAATGCATAAAGGTTCATACAAAAAGTTAGAAGTTTGCTTTTTGTTTATTGACACCACTAGAGCACAATGATTTAGAAATCATCGGCTATTAGATGTCATCAGAGGAAAACCGCTACATTTTTCCTAATGCAGAAAGGGATCTTTTATATGTACTTTCCCACTGACAGGAGAGTACATACCATGGCCTTTGAACAGTTGTGGTGTACTGGTTGGAATGAGAAAAACTCCAATCAGTTGAATGGATCCACAGAGGTGGTTCAATTCTGCGACGCAAGCAACTCAAATGAGTACTCAACCGACTGAGATACATCCTGCCCCAAGATGTAAACAAGAAAAAAAACTGTTGAAAATAATTACAATGCAGGCCGCCCCATTCTGACATGGGTTGCTCAAACAGGCACCAGTTTGAGATCCGGACGTACAGCCATTAGGTCCTACTCCATTGCCAACATAGCCAGATGGGCAAGTGCAAGATCGGCCAGTAATTCCTGTAAGTAGATATAGAATATACATGTATATCATGATGATGATGGTAGACATGGTGATGATAGTTGTGATGATGCTGATGAAAGGGGCGATGGTTGTGATTTTGGTTTGGTGGCGGTTATGGTGATGGTGATGATGATGATGATGATGATGATGATGGTTGTGATGGTGGTTTGGTGGTGGTGATGATGATGATGATAAATGATGATGATGGCTGTGATGGTGGTGGTGATGGTGAGGATGATAAATGTGATATGGTTGTGATGATAATGATGATGATAAATGATGATGGCTGTGATGGTGGTTTGGTGATGGTGATGGTGTGGATGATAAATGTGATGATGGTTGTGATGATAATGATGATGATAAATGATGATGGCTGTGATGGTGGTTTGGTGGTGGTGATGGTGATGGTGATGATGATAAATGTGATGATGATGATGATAAATGATGATAGTGATGATGGTAAATGTGATGATGACGATGATGATAAATGATGATAGTGATGATGGTAAATGTGATGACGATGATAAATGATGATAGTGATGATGGTAAATGTGATGATGACGATGATGATAAATGATGATAGTGATGATGGTAAATGTGATGATGACGATGATGATAAATGATGATAGTGATGATGGTAAATGTGATGACGAAGATGATGATAAATGATGATGGTAAATGTGATGATGATGATGATGATGATAAATGATGATGGTAAATGTGATGATGATGATGATGATGATAAATGATGATAGTGATGATGGTGGTATTGATGATGTTAAGGAGGATGAGGATTTTTCATATCTCCTAAATTCAAGGGCCAAACATCTGTGAAAAGTGGATAAATCATCATAAAAGTTAAACATGATCAGTAACAGTACATGATAAAGCTATATACAAAATTTCACATCAATATTTTCAGGTATTGCAAAACAAGTGCGGAAAACAATTTTTCAAATCTCCTAAGTTAAAGGGCCATAACTCTGTCAAAACCGGGTAAATTGCCATGAAAGTTAAACTTCATCTGTAACAGTACATGATAAACCTATATGCAAATTTTCAGTTCAATATCTCGGGCGGGCAGGCAGACGGATGGACAGACGGACAGAAAGAAGGATGGAGATGAAACCTATAGTCCCCTCCAGTTGGACTGGTAAGGGATGGTGTGATAATCAGATTATTACCTGGGGAATAATCAAGTTATTACCTGGTGTCTCTCGACAGGTTGCAGTTGGGTAACATCCTCCATTATTAGTTCCACAGATACCCACCCAGGTGCAGGTTCTACCGTCACCTTGGTAACCTAAATAACAACATAACAACAAAATAAAACATGCAAATCAGTATCAAAATTAGAACACAAAACATCTGAAAAATAGTTAAGTAAACTGTATTTGTAACATAAAATACATCAAACTTACAACAATTGTTAAGTAAACATTTGGTGAAATAATTTCATAAAATAATCGATATTTTGTTACAAAATAAATGGGTTTCTGCAGTTTTTGAAGTTTTATAGACAATTTGGCGAAATGTTCTGCTAACCCAGAACTAGCCCTACAAATACAACATAGCTATCCCCTAAATATAAAAAATGTGGAAAATCAAAACATTTTTAAATATTTGAATTTACTAATTGTTTTTATAAACTGACCTCCCGGACAACCGGGGCAGGAGAAAGAGCCAATCGTGTTTTGACACTGGACAAAGGGTGACATGGAACAGCCGCCATTGCTTCTCTCACATTCATTCACATCCTGGCATGTAAACCCATTCCCTGTGTAGCCTGAAACAAAGGATAGAAACATTTGTTTACAACACGAAACACATTCTTAACTACACCTCTTTTGTATCTATGGTGGATGTGTAACAAATGGGAGGGGGGGTAGAGACAGAGACAGAGACAGAGACAGAGAGACAGAGACAGAGAAACAGAGAGAGAGAGAGAGAGAGAGAGAGAGAGAGAGAGAGAGAGAGAGAGAGAGAATGAAAGATGGATGGAGAGACAGAGACAGAGACAGAGACAGAGAGACAGAGACAGAGAAACAGAGAGAGAGAGAGAGAGAGAGAGAGAGAGAGAGAAAGAATGAAAGATGGATGGAGAGACAGAGACAGAGACAGAGAGAATGACTGATTGTTTAACAACACCTCAGCACAAAATATATACAGTGCAACCCACTTATTTGCATACCACTTAATAGAATAGCCCTGCTATAAACATAGGAAGTCCCTGCACCATTACATAGCCGCTTGTACAAAAACACCCGGATAATCGACTACCTGTTATTAACATATCCCGCTTATTGTCATAGCAAAAACACTGAATTCCACGTGCCAAACACAGTTAATTGATTAACTGGTGGCTTATTTGCCAACTGGCCTTGAATAACAAGTCGTATTGTTTTAAGCCAAGACCGCACCGTGATCATGCTGAATACATTGCCGCAAGTATAATAGCCGGCACGACTGTTTACACCTGTAGTGGAAGCGATCACTCTCGATTAATTAAAACCTTTATTGTGAGGAGGGAAACTAACATATGTGATAGATATCGTTATCTCCCTATCTGCTCAAGTGTCTTGTTTAAATTAGATGTTTATTACTTAACAAACAACACTTACATAATGAGTAGACCTATCATATCGGTTGCGCAGTCTGTGTAATGAACGTGTTAGACCCAATGCACGCAATGCATTCATTACGAAAATGAGTGTGAAACGAAAATGAACTGATTTGTCTCTCTCACAAAAAATAGGTGTTATCGAAGAGCTTGATAAAAATGTTTCTCAATCCGACATCGCTAGATGTTTGGGAATTTCACAGTCCCAGGTTTCACGCATAGCGGCAAAGAAATCCGAAATCTGTTTGCAGTGGGAACGGAATGAAAATCCAGACAGAAAAAGACGTCGTACCGGAAAAGATGCCGATGTAGAAACAGCTTTAAAAACATGGTTTACAGAAGCTCGCAGTCACGATGTTCCACTTTCAGGACCAATTTTGGAAGAAAAAGCAAAGAAACTGGCTGAAACGCTGAATAAACCTGATTTCAAACCAACGAATGGGTGGCTATGCAGATGGAAGGAAAGAAACTGCATAGTTTACAAAAAAGCTCATGGAGAGAAAAAAGATGCAGATTTGCCGGCCGCAGACAATTGGGTGAAAGAACAACTTCCAAAATTGCTTGAAGAGTACAGTCCAGACGATGTGTACAATGCCGATGAGACTGGAATATATTTCCGAGCAACAGGTCAAAACATTTGTAAAGAAAATCACGGTTTTAGAAGTGAAAAAAGAAACATTAGTGATTCCAGTCAGCTGATTTTAACAGTGGAAACGAAGAAACAATGTCGAGTGACATCACACCGCCAGACGGAATCGACCAATCAGAGTTTGACACGTATATGAACGTTGACAATAACCTTCAATGTTTTGGAATGCGAGCCGACGAGGAGATTTGTGCCGTATGAGCTTGAAGTGCCAGAAGATAGCGATGATGATGACGATGACAGTGACGAACCTGTGCTTACTGCATCCGGTGCACTGATGGGAGTAAAGGCACAGACGATATTTGGAGTGTCATGGTGCGCTGAACTGTGACATTTTTTATGCATTCGAAACACACATTCAGGAAACTGTTAGAAATTCAATCTGCCAGAAGAAAATAAATGACTTTTTTAGCAAGTAGTAAACGTGCAAGCAATATATTAACCCCATGTAGTTGTAAAATACATTGTTTATTACATGTACAAACGTTTTATTGATGTTTTGTTTTTCTTTATACATGCATATGTACTTGTAACTTTGTAATAAAATTGTCGGGTTTGTTTACAAGAGTTACTTCCCTTGAATTTATTACGGCCCGGCTTTTAGCATAGTCCAGATATTAACATTAGGCAATTAGGGTATGCAGTTAAGCGGGTTTCACTGTATTAGCTATAGGATATCAAAGGAATATACCTGAATGAAGTCCTACAGTAAGTTTTGTTTTGTTTAACGACACCACTAGAGCACATTGATTAATTAATCATCAGCTATTGGATGTCACCAGAGAAAACCCTCTATATTTTTCCATTAGCAGCAAGAGATCTTTTATTTGTACATTCCCACAGACAGGAAAGCACATACCATGGCCTTTGATCAGTTGTGGTGCACTAGTTGGAACGAGAAAAAACCCAATCAGTTGAATAGATCCACTGAGGTGGTTTGATCCTGTGATGCAAAGCACCTCAGTCGAGTGCTCAACCCACTGAGCTAAATCCCACTTGAAATACAACAAAACAGTGATTGCAGCTAAACAGCCCCTCCCCATCACCCCACCCCCAGTTGAACCAACACTGAAATACAACAAAACAGTGATTGCAGCTAAACAGCCCCTCCCCATCACCCCACCCCCAGTTGAACCAACACTGAAATACAACAAAACAGTGATTGCAGCTAAACAGCCCCTCCCCATCACCCCACCCCCAGTTGAACCAACACTGGAATACAACAAAACAGTGATTGCAGCTAAACAGCCCCTCCCCATCACCCCACCCCCAGTTGAACCAACACTGAAATACAACAAAACAGTGATTGCAGCTAAACAGCCCCTCCCCATCACCCCACCCCCAGTTGAACCAACACTGAAATACAACAAAACAGTGATTGCAGCTAAACAGCCCCTCCCCATCACCCCACCCCCAGTTGAACCAACACTGAAATACAACAAAACAGTGATTGCAGCTAAACAGCCCCTCCCCATCACCCCACCCCCAGTTGAACCAACACTGAAATACAACAAAACAGTGATTGCAGCTAAACAGCCCCTCCCCATCACCCCACCCCCAGTTGAACCAACACTGAAATACAACAAAACAGTGATTGCAGCTAAACAGCCCCTCCCCATCACCCCACCCCCAGTTGAACCAACACTGAAATACAACAAAACAGTGATTGCAGCTAAACAACCCCTCCCCATCACCCCACCCCCAGTTGAACCAACACTGAAATACAACAAAACAGTGATTGCAGCTAAACAGCCCCTCCCCATCACCCCACCCCCAGTTGAACCAACACTGAAATACAACAAAACAGTGATTGCAGCTAAACAGCCCCTCCCCATCACCCCACCCCCAGTTGAACCAACACTGAAATACAACAAAACAGTGATTGCAGCTAAACAGCCCCTCCCCATCACCCCACCCTCACTTGAACCACCACTGAAGTACATCTACACACCTGCAGCTAAACAGCCCCTCCCCATCACCCAACCCCCACTTGAACCACCACTGAAATACATTTACACACCTGCAGCTAAACAGCCCCTCCCCATCACCCCACCCCCAGTTGAACCGGCACTAAAGTACATCTACACACCTGCAGCTAAACAGCCCCTCCCCATCAGCCCACCCCCACTTGAACCAACACTGAAATACATCTACACACCTGCAGCTAAACAACCCCTCCCCATCACCCCACCCCCACTTGAACCAACACTGAAATACATCTACACACCTGCAGCTAAACAGCCCGTCTCCATCACCCCACCCCCACTTGAACCAACACTGAAATACATCTACACACCTGCAACCACCGAAATACATCCACACACCTGCAGCTAACAGCCCCTCCCCATCACCCCACCCTCACTTGAACCACCACTGAAATACATCTACACACCTGCAGCTAACAGCCCCTCCCCATCACCCCGCCCTCACTTGAACCGACCGGCCTCGGTGGCGTCGTGGCAGGCCATCGGTCTACAGGCTGGTAGGTACTGGGTTCGGATCCCAGTCGAGGCATGGGATTTTTAATCCAGATACCGACTCCAAACCCTGAGTGAGTGCTCCGCAAGGCTCAATGGGTAGGTGTAAACCACTTGCACCGACCAGTGATCCATAACTGGTTCAACAAAGGCCATGGTTTGTGCTATCCTGTCTGTGGGATGCGCAAATAAAAGATCCCTTGCTGCTAATCGGAAGAGTAGCCCATGTAATGGCGACAGCGGGTTTCCTCTGAAAATATGTGTGGTTCTTAACCATATGTCTGACGCCATATAACCGTAAATAAAATGTGTTGAGTGCGTCGTTAAATAAAACACTTCTTTCTTTCACTTGAACCACCACTGAAATACATCTACACACCTGCAGCTAACAGCCCCTCCCCATCACCCCACCCTCACTTGAACCACCACTGAAATACATATACACACCTGCAGCTAACAGCCCCTCCCCATCACCCCACCCTCACTTGAACCACCACTGAAATACATCTACACACCTGCAGCTAACAGCCCCTCCCCATCACCCCACCCTCACTTGAACCAACATTGAACTACATCTACACACATGCAGCTAAAGAACCCCTCCCCATCACCCCACCCTCACTTGAACCAACATTGAACTACATCTACACACCTGCAGCTAACAGCCCCTCCCCATCACCCCACCCCCACTTGAACCAACACTGAAATACATCTACACACCTACAGCTAAACAACCCCTCCCCATCACCCCACCCTCACTTGAACCAACACTGAAATACATCTACACACCTGCAGCTAAACAACCCCTCCCCATCATTCCACCCCTACTTAAACTGGCACTTAAATACATCTACACACCTGCAGCTAAACAGTCCCTCCCCATCACCCCACCCCCACTTGAACCAGCACTGAACTACATCTACACACCTGCCGGACACCTGCCGCAGTTGAAGCCTCCGGGGTAGTTGTTACACGGGACAAAGGGATTCCGGGAACACGGGTGTGCTGAGGTCGCACTGCACTCGTCAACGTCTACCGTGCACGGAGCAGTGGTTGTCGATCCCGACTTTGTCCAGCCGTCGTCACAGATACACTGGTACTTAGCCTAGCGAAATACAACATATATTACACAAGTAAGAAGAATACCGGGTCAGACATCATCACAGATACACTTGTACTTAGCCTAGTGAAATATAACATATATTACACAAGTAGGAAGAATACCGGGTCAGACATCATCACAGATACACTTGTACTTAGCCTAGTGAAATATAACAAATATTACACAAGTAGGAAGAATATCTGGTCAAACATCGTCACAGATACACTTGTACTTAGCCTAGTGAAATATAACATATATTATACAAGTAGGAAGAATATCTGGTCAAACATCATCACAGATACACTTGTACTTAGCCTAGTGAAATACAACATATATTACACAAGTCGAAACAATAACTGGTGTGAGTTTGTTCAGCTGTCATCACAGATACACTTGTACTTAGCCTAGCGAAATACAACATATATTACACAAGTAGGAAGAATACCGGGTCAGACATCATCACAGATACACTTGTACTTAGCCTAGTGAAATATAACATATATAATACAAGTAGGAAGAATATCTGGTCAAACATCGTCACAGATACACTTGTACTTAGCCTAGTGAAATACAACATATATTATACAAGTTGGAAGAATACCTGGTCAGACAACGTCACAGATACACTTGTACTTAGCCTAGTGAAATATAACATATATTACGTCACAAATACACTTGTACTTAGCCTAGTAAAATATACAAATATAACATATATTATACAACCTGGTCAGACATCGTCATAGATACACTAAGACTTGTACTTAGCCTAGTGAAATATAACATATATTATAAAAGTCAAAAGAATAACTGGTCTGATTTTTTTCAGCCATCATTACAGTTACACCGATACTTCACCAGTAGAAAGAATAACTTGTCAGACTTTGTTCAACCATCATCATAGATACACCAATACTTAGTCCATTCTTTCTAGAAATGCTTCTCAATTTCTAGTATGTGCTTCCATCTTAGAATTTGAGAAGCAAAGATTGCTTTTTCTAGTATGTGCTTCAATCTTAGAAGCTAAGGTTGCTTTTTTAGCATGTGCTGCCATCTTAGAAGCTGAGAAGCAGATTGCTTTTTTAGCATATACTTCCAGCTTAGAAGCTGAGAAGCAGATTGCTTTTTTAGCATGTGCTTCCATCTTAGAAGCTGAGAAGCAAAGATTGCTTTTTTCAGCATGTGCTTCCATCTTAGAAGCTGAGAAGCAAAGATTGTTTTTTCAGCATGTGCTTCCATCGTAGAAGCTGAGAATCAAAGATTTTTTTCAGCATGTGCTTCCATCTTAGAAGCTGAGAAGCAAAGATTGTTTTTTTAAGCATGTGCTTACATCTTAGAAGCTGAGAAGCAAAGATTGTTTTTGTAAGCATGTGCTTACATCTTAGAAGCTGAGAAGCAAAGATTGCTTTTCTTAGCATGTGCTTCCATCTTAGAAGCTGAGAAGCAGATTGCTTTTTCTACATTGTGCTTCCATCTTAGAAGATGCGAAGCAAAGATTCTTTTTTCAGCATGTGCTTCCATCTTAGAAGCTGAGAAGCAAAGATTGTTTTTTCAGCATGTGTTTCCATCTTAGAAGCTGAGAAGCAAAGATTGTTTTTTAAGCATGTGCTTCCATCTTAGAAGTTGAGAAGCAAAGATTGCTTTTCTTAGCATGTGCTTTCACCTTAGAAGCTGAGAAGCAAAGATTGCTTTTTTAGCATGTGCTTGCATCTTAGAAGCTGAGAAGCAAATATCGTTTTTCTAGCATGTGCTTCCATCTTAGAAGCTGAGAAGCAAAGATTGCTTCCCACTCCATAAATGGATTTCAAGCATTGTGATGCATTGATGATGATCACGATGCTACTGCTGACAAGAAAAGAAAGAAATGTTTTATTTAACGACACACTCAACACATTTTATTTATGGTTATATGGCGTCAGACATACGGTTAAGGACCACACAGATACTGAGAGAGGAAACCTGCTGTCGCCACTTCATGGGCTACTCTTTTGGATTAGCAGCAAGGGATCTTTTATATGCACCATCCCACAGACAGGGTAGTACATACCACGGCCTTTGATGTACCAGTCATGGTGCACTGGCTGGAATGAGAAACAGTCCAGTGGGCCCACCAATGGGGATCGATCCCAGACTGACCGTGCATTGTGCAAGTGCGTTACCACTATCCTGTCTGTGGGATGGTTCATATAAAAGATCCCTTGCTACTAATCGAAAAGAGTAGCCCATGAAGTGGTGACAGCAGGTTTTCTCTCTCAATATCTGTGTGGTCCATGACCATATGTCCGATGCCATATAACTATAAATAAAATGTGTTGAGTGCGTCGTTAAATAAAACATATCCTTCCTTCCTATTTACGAACACCAGTTTGTACTGAGATGTACTTATTGACAAGTTATTTTCTTCAATAAAGTTAGTTTGTTTTTGTTTAACGACGTCAAACGATGTCAAACATTTGGTAATTTATACATATAGTTTTAGAGAGTAAACACGCTACATTTTGTCACTAGTAGAAATAACCCAATGGGCCCACTGGAGGGGTACGATCCTAAACCGACCGTGTATCAAGCGAGTGCTTTATCACTGGGTTACGTCCCGCCCTCTAAGATAGTAAGTTATAACAATTTTTACCTGGTTTAATTGAAACACAGGTTAATATATGTATGTGTGAAAACAATAATGGTGAGAAAGAAAGAAAGAAAGAAAGAAATGTTTTATTTAACGACGCACTCAACACATTTTATTTACGGTTATATGGCATCAGACATATGGTTAAGGACCACACAGATTTGGAGAGGAAACCCGCTGTCGCCACATAGGCTACTCTTTTACGACAGGCAGCAAGGGATCTTTTATTTGCGCTTCCCACAGGCAGGATAGCACAAACCATGGCCTTTGTTGAACCAGTTATGGATCACTGGTCGGTGCAAGTGGTTTACACCTACCCATTGAGCCTTGCGGAGCACTCACTCAGGGTTTGGAGTCGGTATCTGAATTAAAAATCCCATGCCTCGACTGGGATCCGAACCCAGTACCTACCAGCCTGTAGACCGATGGCCTGCCACGACGCCACCGAGGCCGGTCACAATAATGGTGAGATACATTCAGATATTTCACTTTATTACACACCAGTGTAAGATATTGCTCATGTCATAACAATCACTCAATATCTAACTAGTCTAATATTGGCCAGCGTGACGTGAGCGTGACGTATATCATTTGCTGACCAAATTTGTAGAAAAATAATGTGTAGTAGGTCTCGACATCTGCTTCCCTCTGCGTTTACGGCTTGTTTGCAGTTGGTTTGTAATAAATAGAATACTAAACTAGCTTGCCTGTCATACCATTTTTATGAAAGTCGTGAACAGTGTTTGTATCTTGACGAGCGAAATACCAAAACTGTTCACTCGTTTCATAAAAATGGTATGACAGGCAAGCTTGTTTATTCTCTCATCCTCAGGTATATGGAACAGAGCTATCCCATGAAAGAAAGCTATGCAAGAAATTTCTATCTTACATGGGATATCACACGCTTGCGTTTAACATGACGTCGTTGGTAATATATGATGTCATATTAATGTGAGGCGGTTGTGGGGTCTTTAGACACAGTTTTAAATTAATATTTTGTTATTAAAACCTTCATTTTAAAATCTATTTTGTTAATTTGTAGTGTTAAATCTTATTTAACACATGAAACAAACACAGCAAATACGACAGTGTAGCTTATTTATGATAAAATGGTCAAACAAAAAAGTTACTTGTTCAGCCATCTTTGTCTGTCCATGTAAAATAATGGTTTATTTACCGAATGACTGAGAGTAAAAGACTCCATCATATGCGGTACTTTTTCTATCCAACATGACCGCATATGATGGAGTCTTGTAGTGTTCTATATGACTGTTACACAAGTAACTGTCCCGTTGCTGATCAGGGTATGTTGACACATGTTCCATGTCCACACAGTTCTGACTTACAAAGATTTAAAATTTTCCAGAGGGTGGGGGCATGCCCCTGGATCCCCATACAAAGCTCTGGCACTTTGCCCCCGCAGGCAACATCATTTCCAAATGGCCCCAGCATATACCTAGTCAAAACTCAACCTCCACCCCCCCCCCCCCCCCAAAATACTGGCTACAAAAAATCGTAAGTCTAGTGTTACACGTAAACGTAAATCTATGACTGAAGAGCTATTCACGAAACAACGTAAACGTAAGTTACATGTAAAGTTGGACGTAAATATAAGAGTGCCTCCGGTTACAACTAATTCTGCATATAATAAATCAAGCATGATCGCTATTATTTACTATTATTTGCGGAAAATGGCATCATTTTCAATAACTGCAACAGTTTGCGATGGCGAACACCCATGGATTGAACATACATATTT
Source organism: Gigantopelta aegis (assembly GCF_016097555.1). Classification (NCBI taxonomy): domain Eukaryota; kingdom Metazoa; phylum Mollusca; class Gastropoda; order Neomphalida; family Peltospiridae; genus Gigantopelta; species Gigantopelta aegis. The sequence continues at coordinate 10,370,192 of NC_054709.1, read as the reverse complement.
TTGTGATCGAACGGAGTTATCTTTTCCTTTTTACGAATGTCCTAAAGTTAGTACAAAATGCGGATCCTCACTAATACCAAAATGCCATTGTTCGTCGTCCGCGATGTTATTGTTAGCAGATGACAAACGAAATTGTGTTTTGCGCTTTTGTTATTTACCCTGTAGCCATCGTTTCTTTTTTTCTTTTCTTTTCAATTTCTCCGGTGAGATATCATACATTTACGTCCGACTAAGTTACATTTACATTTACCCCTGCGTGTGCTGTAACCTCATCGTGGTGCAGGGGTGTAACATTCTCTTTGAGAATGGCCAATACAGCACAAAATTGAAGTTTTGAGTAAAATTCAGTATCCGTAAAATTCTGTGATATTTGTGTTTTTGCACAGTCCTTTACACTGTTTTTGTTTAAGTCTTGAATTTTTATATTGATGTTGATCATCACTTTATTTATTTGCATTACCATAGTTTAACACCCAATAGCCGATGTATTTTTCGTGCTGGGGTGTCGTTAAACATTCATTCATTCATTCATTTACATTTACGACCATCTTTGAGAATAAGGTGATTCTTGCACATAAACGTAAATCTACGGCAGACGTAAGTGCTAGTTACACATTTTTGTGAATATGGGTCCTGTTCTATATGACTGTTATACAAGTACTTGTCCCGATGATGCTCGTGGTATGTTGATGCACGTTTCGTGTCCACATAGTTCCGACTTACAAAGATTTAACATTTTCCAGGGGGTAGGGGCATGCCTCTGGATCACCATACAGCTCAGGGGCTTCGCGCCTGCAGACAACATCAATTCCAAAAGGCCCCAGCAAATACCTAGTCGAAGCCCTCCCCCCCTGCTCTAAATGCTGGCTACAGGCCTGGAGCTAATTTCACAAAACATCGTAAATTTATGTCTGCGACTTGCAGTTAAACCAGTCATACGTTTACACGTGTTTGGAATCTATTTCACGAAGAAAATGACATCATTACGGAAGATGGAGCATTTTATTGACAAAAGAAAATGAAATATGTGTAATTTAACCTAAATTTGGTTTATTGTTAATAGTGACAAGAACTGTGATTTACTTGTAGATTTACTTTTACGTGCAAAACTAGGCTTACGATGTTTTGTGAATATGGGTCCTGTTCTATATGACTGTTATACAAGTACCTGTCCCGCTGATGCTCGTGGTATGTTGACGCATGTTCCGTGACCACACAGTTCCGACTGCGACGCGCCAGTACAGTCATCGTGCTGATCCATACATCGGATTCCATGCCAGTTGGCAGTGCACGTACAACTGAAATAAATCTCGAGTTAAAGTTTGTATTGTTTAACAACACCACTAGAGCACCCTGATTTATTGATCATCAGCTACTGCATATCAACATTTGACAATTTTTACAAACAGTCTTAAAGAGGAAACATGCTAAATTTTATCATTAGTAGCAAGGGATCTTTTGTATGCACTTTCCCACAGACAGGACAGCACATACCGTAACCTTTGATATACCATTTGTGAAGCACTGGAAAAAAAAAAAAAAAAAAAAAAAATTGGGTCCACCAAGATGTTTCGATCCTACAAACCAGGCACCTCAGCAGAATAAAAGTTTGTTTTGTTTAACGACACCACTAAAGCACACTGATTAATCAATCATCGGCTATTGGATGTCAAATAATTGGAAACTCTGACTGAGACTTAGAGAGGAAACCCACTACCTTTTTTCATTAGTAGAAAGGGATCTGATATATATACTTTCTAGTGTTTTCCCTAGCTTGTTTTAGCATGGTGCAGCACCATGCCTCAATAGCCTAGCACCATCTTGCCTTAATCAGTGCCATGCTGCCCTGAGATTAAACAAGCCTTTTTCACCAATTAATTCTAAAATTACCTTTAAAAAACACCCAAAATGGTATTATTAATTAATAAAATATGCCTTTTATATTTTTTGCCATTCATTTATTAAAGCAGGCACATAAATTACATTAATGTTTATTTCAATAAATTTTTGTGTATTTTTAATGAAATACAAGTGCCCTGAAAATGGTGAAAATGACCCAAAAGTGTTTGGTCTACCGAATTTCTAGGGAAATCACTACTTTCCCACAGACAAGAAAGCACATATCATGGTCTTTGACCTGTTGCGATGCACTGGTTGGAATGACCAAAAAAACCAATCAGTTGAATGGATTCACCGAGGTGGTTCGATCCTGCGACGCAAGCACCTCAGGCGAGCACTCAACCGACTGAGCTAAATCCCGCCTTCTCAGCAGAACACTACCAAATGAGTGAGACCCTGCCCCTATAACTGAAATAATTTCACATTTTCCATAACGTGTGTATTCCACAAAGTAAAGAGTGTTTAAATAGACTGTCCCAAATTTGCTGCCATTAATACTGACATTTCAGACTAACAGAGTCTTTATAACAACTAAAATACAGTGAAACCTGTCTAAACTGGATCCTGCTTGGAAAATTAAATTCCAGTTTTGGATAGTACAAATATTAGAACAATGAAAAATGTAGGGAATATACAGTCATTATTATTTGGAAATGTGTTACAATGGCAACAGGACAGTCTATCCTGCAACCTGTGATAAAATATCCTGAAATCTTGGATAAAACACCTGAATACTGGAACAAAATATCCTGAAACATTGACTAAAATATCCTGAAACCTTAGACAAAATATCCTGAAATCTTGGATAAAATATCCTGAAACCTTGGATAAAGTATCCTCAAACATGTGATAAAATATCCTGATACCTTGGATAAAATATCCTGAAACCTTGGACAAAATCTCCTGATCCTTGATAAAAAATATATATCCTTAAACCTTGAATAAAATATATTGAAACCTGGACAATGTATCCTAAAACCTTGAATAAAATATCCTGAAAAGTGGGACAAAATATCATGAAACCTTGGATAAAATATCCTAAAACCTGGGACAAAATATTGTGAAACCTTGAATAAAATATCCTCAAATATTGGATAAAATATCCTGAAACCTTTGAGGTGATACTAAAAAACAGAATTATGGAAAAATTCTTAGATTTAAAAAAATATTCTAATAAAATAAAAAACCTGAAAGATCCAGGTGAGTTGACACAGGTTCCTCCGTTCTGACAACCAAGATCAGTCCCAGCATACACCGAACACTCATTCACATCAATGTCACAGCGTATACCCTGAAAACAAAACATTAATTCACGTCAACATCACAATGTATACCCTGAAAACAAAACATTAATTCACGTCAACGTCACAGTGTGTACCCTGAAAACAAAACATTAATTCACGTCAACGTCACAGTGTGTACCCTGAAAACAAAACATTAATTCACGTCAAAGTCACAGTGTGTACCCTGAAAACAAAACATTAATTCACGTCAACGTCACAGTGTGTACCCTGAAAACAAAACATTAATTCACGTCAACGTCACAGTGTCTACCCTGAAAACAAAACATTAATTCACGTCAACGTCACAGCGTATACCCTGAAAACAAAACATTAATTCACGTCAACGTCACAGCGTATACCCTGAAAACAAAACATTAATTCACGTCAACGTCACAGCGTATACCCTGAAAACAAAACATTAATTCACGTCAACGTCACAGCGTATACCCTGAAAACAAAACATTAATTCACGTCAACGTCACAGCGTATACCCTGAAAACAAAACATTAATTCACGTCAACGTCACAGTGTCTACCCTGAAAACAAAACATTAATTCACGTCAACATCACAGCGTATACCCTGAAAACAAAACATTAATTCACGTCAACGTCACAGCGTATACCCTGAAAACAAAACATTAATTCACGTCAACGTCACAGCGTATACCCTGAAAACAAAACATTAATTCACGTCAACGTCACAGCGTATACCCTGAAAACAAAACATTAATTCACGTCAACGTCACAGCGTATACCCTGAAAACAAAACATTAATTCACATCAACATCACAGTGTTACCGACAATATATTCTCTACACAACACAGTGATATCAGCACAGACATTGAAACAGTGTTACTGACAGTATATTCTCTAAACAACACAGTAATATCAGCACAGACATTGAGTGATACTGATAGTATATTCTCTACAAAACACAGTGATATCAGACACACATTGAAACAGTATTAGTGACAGTACATTCTATCAGACAGACTTTGAGACAGTGATATCAGACAGACATTGAGACAGTATTAGTGACAGTACATTCTATCAGACAGACATTGAGACAGTGATATCAGACTGACACTGAGACAGTAATATCAGACAGACATTGAGACAGTGATATCAGACAGACATTGAGACAGTGATATCAGACAGACATTGAGACAGTGTTAATGACAGTATATTCTATACATATAACACAGAGATATCAGACACACATTGAAACAGTATTAGTGACAGTACATTCTATCAGACAGACATTGAGACAGTGATATCAGACAGACATTGAGACAGTGTTAATGACAGTATATTATATACATATAACACAGTGATATCAGACACACATTGAAACAGTATTAGTGACAGTACATTCTATCAAACAGACATTGAGACAGTGATATCAGACCAACATTGAGACAGTGATATCAGACCGACATTGAGACAGTGATATCAGACAGACATTGAGACAATGTTATCAGACTGACACTGAGACAGTAATATCAGACAGACATTGAGACAGTGATATCAGACAGACATTGAGACAGTGATATCAGACAGACATTGAGACAGTGTTAATGACAGTATATTCTATACATATAACACAGAGATATCAGACACACATTGAAACAGTATTAGTGACAGTACATTCTATCAGACAGACATTGAGGCAATGATATCAGACAGACATTGAGACAGTGTTAATGACAGTATATTCTATACATATAACACAGTGATATCAGACACACATTGAAACAGTATTAGTGACAGTACATTCTATCAGACAGACATTGAGACAGTGATATCAGACCAACATTGACACAGAGATATCAGACAGACATTGAGACAGTGATATCAGACAGACATTGAGACAGTGTTATCAGACCAACATTGAGACAATGTTAGTGACAGTATATTCTATACACATAACACAGTGATATCAGACCGACATTGAGACAGTGATATCAGACCGACATTGAGACAGTGATATCAGACAGACATTGAGACAGTGTTAATGACAGTATATTCTATACATATAACACAGTGATATCAGACAGACATTGAGACAGTGATATCAGACCGACATTGAGACAGTGTTATCAGACCGACATTGAGACAGTGTTAGTGATAGTATATTCTATACACAGTTATATCAGACAGACATAGAGATAGTGATATCAGACCGACATTGAGACAGTGATATCACACCGACATTGAGACAGTGTTAGTGATGTACCGTCCAGGTGTTGGGGCAGCGACAGATGAAGCCGTTGAACGTGTCCAGGCAGGTCCCTCCATTCAGACACGGGTTGGACTGGCACTCGTTAGTCGTAAGCAGCTGTAATAATTAAAAACAGTAATTAAGAGAAACTGATCAGCCGACTGAACAACCAACTGACATGTGTTAATAAAGACATTAATTTAGGGACTGTTTTGACACATACATTAGTGACTTTGTCATGATGCATTATGGACTGTTTCAGAGTACATTAGGGACTGTGTCATAGGACATAAAGGACTGTGATACAGTTTTGTTTTAAAAAGTTTTGTTTTGTTTAACGACACCACAAGATCACATTGATTTATTAATCATAGGCTACCGGATGACAAACAGTACATTATGGACTGTTTTAGACACGGCACATTAAAGACTGTGTTATGACATGTTAGGGACTGTCAGACACATTAAGGACTGTGTTATGACGTGTTAGGGACTGTCAGACACATTAAGGACTGTGTTATGACATGTTAGCTAGGGACTGTCAGACACATTAAGGACTGTTCTGACATGTTAGGGACTGTCAAGACACATTAAGGACTGTGTTATGACATGTTAGCTAGGGACTGTCAGACACATTAAGGACTGTTATGACATGTTAGGGACTGTTAAGACACATTAAGGACTATGTTATGACATGTTAGGGACTGTCAGACACATTAAGGACTGTGTTATGACATGTTAGGGACTGTCAGACACATTAAAGACTGTGTTATGACATGTTAGGGACTGGCACACATTAAGGACTGTGTTATGACATGTTAGGGACTGTCAGACATATTAAGGACTGTGTTATGACGTGTTAGGGACTGTCAGACCCATTAAGGACTGTGTTATGACATGTTAGGGACTGTCAGACACATTAAGGACTGTGTTATGACATGTTAGCTAGGGACTGTCAGACACATTAAGGACTGTGTTATGGCATGTTAGGGACTGTCAAGACACATTAAGGACTGTGTTATGACACGTTAGGGACTGTCACACATTAAGGACTGTGTTATGACATGTTAGGGACTGTCAAACACATTAAGGACTGTGTTATGATGTGTTAGGGACTGTGTTATGACGTGTTAGAGACTGTTACATGACACATCATGGACACAGTTGTGATCTACTGATTTAAATTACGCACATAATCTCCTTACTTACCGTTTCCAATCTTGAGACCTTCTGTTCCAGTGCACGCACCTGTACAAAATATTGCAACATACTGAATGTATATAACAAATATTTACTGTAATGCTAGGTTCTGACACTCAGATTAACAACTAACGGGTTATACGACGAGAATCGAGTTGTAAGAGCACTCAGACTAGCAACTAGAAGTCATGACAGCAGGAAGTTGGCCAACTTTGTGCTGGCAGTTGGTAGTCTGATCCTAGCATTAGATACCAAGACAAATTTACCATAAGATAGAAAGACAGATTTACTGAAAGATAGTAGCAAATACTGATTATAACAAAGCAACTAGCATTTATTTATGAATGCAACAAACATTTACTGTAAAATAACTAAACATTTATTGGAAGATAACAAGATACCTGTATTTAATGTAAATTAGCAACAAACATTTATTGAAAGAAAACTACAAAGATTTACTGTAAAAAAACAATTAACATTTACGGAAAAATAGCAACTAGCATTTACTGAAAAATAGCAACTAACATTTACTGTAAACTAGCAACTAATATTTACTGTAAAATAGCAACTAACGTTTACTTTGTAAAATAGCAACTAACAATTACTGTAAACTAGCAACTAATATTTACTGTAAAATAGCAACTAACGTTTACTTTGTAAAATAGCAACTAACATTTACTGTAAACTAGCAACTAATATTTACTGTAAAATAGCAACTAACGTTTACTTTGTAAAATAGCAACTAACAATTACTGTAAACTAGCAACTAACATTAACTGTAAAATAGCAACTAACGTTTACTGTAAAATAGCAACTAACATTTACTGTAAAATAGCAACTAACATTTACTGTAAAATAGCAACTAACATCAACAGCAAAATAGCAACTAACATTGCTGAAAAATTGCAACTAACATTTACAACTAACGTTTACTGTAAAGTAGCAACTAGCATTTACTGTAAAATAGCAACTAACATTTACTGTAAACTAGCAACTAATATTAACAGCAAAATAGCAATTAACATTTACTGTAAAATAGCAACTAATATTAACAGCAAAATAGCAATTAACATTTACTGTAAAATAGCAACTAACATTTACTGTAAAATAGCAACTAATATTTACAGTAAACTAGCAACTAACGTTTACTGTAAAATAGCAACTAACATTAACAGCAAAATAGCAACTAACATTTGCTGAAAAATAGCAACTAACGTTTACTGTAAAATAGCAACTAACATTTACTGAAAAAGAAACAAGATAGTAAGATAGGAACAAATATTTAATTTTAGATAGCAAGCAACTATCATTCATTGTAATACAGCATCAAACATTATTTATTGTTGATAGCAATAAATTTAATTTAACATACTGGGTAACAACAAATATTTATTGTAAGATAGTATTTCATTTCAACTTATTTTCATGCTTATATCCAATTAAGGTTCAAGCATGCTGTCCTGATCACACACCTCAGCTATCTGGACTGTCTGTCTAGGAGAGTGGGTTAGTTGTTAGTGTTACTGGTTAGTGAGAGAGAAGGAGTAGCGGTCTTACACCTACCCATTGAGTCGTTAAAACTCACTCTGGGGTGGGAGCTGGTGCTGAGCTGCGAACCCTGTACCTACCAGCCTTATGTCTGATGGCTTAACCACAACACCACCGAGGCCGGTGTACGATAGTAACCACTATTTACTGCATGCTAGCAAATAACATTTATTGTATTAAAGATAGAATAAAAAGAAAAGAAAATGTGATGGGATCATTTCTCTATACATTTAGTTCTTTTAAAAAATACACATGATACAAAGTTTGTTTGTTTAACGACACCACTAGAGCACATTTACTTACTAATCATCAGCTATTATATGTTAAAGATTTGGTAATTTTCGACATGTAGTCTTAGAGTGGAAACCCGCTCCATTTTTCCATTAGTAACATGGGATTTTTTATATGCACTATTTAACAGACAGGATAGCACATAGCACAGCCTTTGATGTACCAGTTGTGGTGCACTGGTTGGAACGAGAGAAATAGCTCAATAGGTCACCGACAGGGGTCGATCCTAGACCGACCTCATATCAGGCGAGCGATGTACCTCTGGGCTATGACCCACTCTTTACGTGATACATGCAATATACTCAACAAAATTAATTATGCCTAGTACAAAGAAAGAAATGTTTTATTTAACAACGCACTCAACACATTTTATTTACGGTTATATGGTGTCAGACATATGGTTAAGGACCACACAGATTTTGAGAGGAAACCCGCTGTCGCCACTACATGGGCTACTCTTCCGATTAGCAGCAAGGGATCTTTTATCTGCGCTTCCCACAGGCAGGATAGCACAAACCATGGCCTTTGTTGAACCAGTTATGGATCACTGGTTGGTGCAAGTGGTTTACACCTACCCATTGAGCCTTGCGGAGCACTCACTCAGGGTTTGGAGTCGGTATCTGGATTAAAAATCCCATGCCTCGACTGGGATTTGAACCCAGTACCTACCAGCCTGTAGACCGATGGCCTAACCACGACGCCACCGAGGACGGTAAAGCCTAGTACATGTATATACAGTGAAACCTCTCAAGACCGGACCCTCTGTAAACTGAAATTCCCTCAAAACCAGACGTTTTACAGAGTCCCTTTTTAAAAACAGGACAGAACTTAACCTATCTAAACTGGATCCCTGTTAATGCTGGACATTTTTATTGGTAACAAGAGTGTCCGGTTTAGAGGGGTTTCACTGTATTTCCAGCTTCTTTTTTTAAATATGGTTAAAAAATACATGTTAGCTATCATTATGGAGAAATGCATAAAGATTTCTAGACAAATGTGCATTTTTAGTTTTCATAAATGGATTAGAAACTCACCGTGTATAAGATATTTGCATACATGCATATATCATGAGTCAGATTATACTAAACTGGTATTTAGAAATCACCTGTGATCAAAAGTTACTCAAATAATGTGACAAAAATAGCAAAGAATTACCAAACATGTACCGACACTTAATTAATTTTGTTGGGTATAGCCAGGTCATGATAATATTAATTTATGATAATAATAATTTGTTTCTACATTGTGAGAAAACAAATTCATGGCACACCCTGCCAGTTGCTAAAGAAAACAACTACCATACTAATTATTTCTTTAGGGTAGGCTGCAAAATCCATAGCTAAAAACAACTTCACTAATTGTAATGGCTTTTTTTCCCGATAATTATTCACAAAAGTGCTTAAATGTTTAGAAAATTTGCAAAAGCAAAATAACTTCCTAGGTGATTTTTTGCATGCAAGTTTCTATTATAGTTAACTTAGCTTAGTGCAAAATACAGAAACTAATGACAAAGAAAATTACAGATATGCTTGTTTCAGAGATAAACTAAAAAAAAAAGTTTTAAAAAGTTTTTTTTTGTTTAACAACACCACTAGAGCACATTTATTTATCAATCATTGGCTATTGGATGTCAAGCATTTGATAAAACAATTTATTCACAATCTTAGACACAACCCCTTACATTTTTCCATTAGCAGCAAAGGATCTTTAATGTGCATTTTTCCAAAGACAGGACAGCACATACCATGGCCTTTGGTATACCACTTGTGGGATGGCATAAAACCCAATCAGAGAATGGTTCCACTGAGATGAAGGGAGGAAGTAAATTTAATGATTATTTAACGACGCACTCAACACACTTTTTATATGGCATCAGATATATGGTTAAGGACCACAAAGATATTGAGAGAGGAAACCCACTGTCGCCACTTCATGGGCTACTCTTTCGATTAACAGCAAGGGATCTTTTATATGCATTATTCTACAGACAGGATAGCACATACCACAGCCTTTGTTACACCAGTTGTGGAGCACTGGCTGGAGCGAGACCACTGACATGATTCAATCCTACGACCACAGCACCTCAGGTGAGCGCTCTACCAACTGAGCTAGATCCTGCCCCATAAACTACAGAGAGTGGGCCGAATTTATGAAGCCAGTTTATGTCTTACACACATGTAACTACAGACATTTACAATGCTTTAAACACCTGTTTATGTCTTACACACGTGTAACTACAGACATTTACAATGCTTTAAACACCTGTTTATGTCTTACACACGTGTAACTACAGACATTTACAATACTTTAAACACCTGTTTATGTCTTAAACACGTGTAACTACAGACATTTACAATGCTTTAAACACCTGTTTATGTCTTAAACACGTGTAACTACAGACATTTACAATGCTTTAAACACCTGTTTATGTCTTACACACGTGTAACTACATACATTTACAATGCTTTAAACACCTGTTTATGTCTTACACACGTGTAACTACATACATTTACAATACTTTAAACACCTGTTTATGTCTTAAACACGTGTAACTACATACATTTACAATGCTTTAAACACCTGTTTATGTCTTACACACGTGTAACTACAGACATTTACAATGCTTTAAACACCTGTTTATGTCTTACACACGTGTAACTACAGACATTTACGATGCTTTAAACACCTGTTTATGTCTTACACACGTGTAACTACATACATTTACAATGCTTTAAACACCTGTTTATGTCTTAAACACGTGTAACTACAGACATTTACAATGCTTTAAACACCTGTTTATGTCTTACACGTGTGTAACTACATACATTTACAATGCTTTAAACACCTGTTTATGTCTTACACACGTGTAACTACATACATTTACAATGCTTTAAACACCTGTTTATGTCTTACACACGTGTAACTACATACATTTACAATGCTTTAAACACCTGTTTATGTCTTAAACACGTGTAACTACATACATTTACAATGCTTTAAACACCTGTTTATGTCTTAAACACGTGTAACTACATACATTTACAATGCTTTAAACACCTGTTTATGTCTTACACACGTGTAACTACATACATTTACAATGCTTTAAACACCTGTTTATGTCTTACACACGTGTAACTACATACATTTACAATACTTTAAACACCTGTTTATGTCTTAAACACGTGTAACTACATACATTTACAATGCTTTAAACACCTGTTTATGTCTTACACACGTGTAACTACAGACATTTACGATGCTTTAAACACCTGTTTATGTCTTACACACGTGTAACTACAGACATTTACGATGCTTTAAACACCTGTTTATGTCTTACACGCGTGTAACTACATACATTTACAATGCTTTAAACACCTGTTTATGTCTTACACACGTGTAACTACATACATTTACAATGCTTTAAACACCTGTTTATGTCTTACACAGTGTAATTACATACATTTACAATGCTTTAAACACCTGTTATGTCTTACACGCATGTAACTACATACATTTACAATGCTTTAAACACCTGTTTATGTCTTACACGCGTGTAACTACATACATTTACAATGCTTTATACACCTGTTTATGTCTTACACGCGTGTAACTACATACATTTACAATGCTTTAAACACCTGTTTATGTCTTACACGCGTGTAACTACATACATTTACAATGCTTTAAACACCTGTTTATGTCTTACACACGTGTAACTACATACATTTACAATGCTTTAAACACCTGTTTATGTCTTACACACATGTAACACCTGTTTATGTCTTACACACATGTAACTACATACATTTACAATGATTTAAACACCTGTGTTTAAAAGAAAGAAAAAACAGGCTTCGTAAATTTGGCCCAGAATAAACAATGCAAACTCAGATATTACAAAAATGATGAATCCCAAACTAACTAGCATGCTGTGTCACCTATATTAAAAAATGTTAAATTCCAGTGCATTCTGCAAGCATTTAATATATGTGACATTCAACAGAGCTTCTAGATTATGGTAGCCCAACTCTCATGGCTAGTGACATTCAATGTTGGGTTAGTAAATAACTAATATTACCATGCCCAACAGCTAGTGAAAACAAAAGTTGTCAAATGCTGCATTTTAGTCTTATTTTTTAAATATGACTATCCTAAGTAAAATTTTATTTACTTAAAGTAAAGTAGGGCTAGTGGATTTTTAATCATGGCTAGTAAATTTCTTAAATTACTGATCCCATGGCTAGTGAATGTTATAAAAATTCTAGAATCCCTGCATTCAAAAAGAAATAATCAGGCTACAAAATTTGTTACTGTAAACAGATCCATAGGACCAATATCTGAAATAGGGGGAAACAGACCACCATTTGTCATGTGGTTCCTTGTTGTAGCTTAACATAGTTCAATTTAGGAAAGTAGTTCCTTTTTAAAGGGACAGATCCTAGTTTTTTAAATACTAAGGCATATTTGTCACCTAGACTCTAGTTTCAACCCATAAAAATGAACACTTAAGTTTGGTTAATTTACAAACCTGTATCAAATTTGGATACAACAGAGTGAAACAAGAGTCTGTGACATTGAAATACACTTAAAAATAAGACTAAAACATGACTCCATAATCATTACTTCTCATACGCACATGCGTTTTAAAAAATAAGACAAAATGCATTTTATGGTATTAGAGACACCAGGATGACCATAAACATTTCAGTTGTACGGAAATGGATAATCTAAAGAATAAAATATAAGTAATGTTTGATTTAAATGATCATAAACGGCTCTAATAGTGAAAGATATGCCTCAGTGTTTAAAAACTAGGGTCTGTCTCTTTAAGGGATCTTCGTGGATTCTGTGATCATAGACACAGCCTAATATGACTAATAAAAAACAATTTTAATTTTCCATCACTCAGCTCACAATTCACTAGCTTTGCAAGACCTAGGAAACAAGAATTGCAAATTCGGCAGTGTGCATATTTCTTGCATGGCAACATGCACAATCAAATGTTCTGTCCTCATGCCATATAAACTGGTATCACATCATACCTGGACAAGTAACTGTTGTATTTGTCTGCGGACTACCCTACCCCTCCCGCCACCACCACCGCCACCACCACCACCACCTGGTACCAAGGGATTCACTTGCAGAGTGGCCATCTATTAATGTCAAGTTCAAGGTTACAACTAAGTCATTCTTAATTTTTTTAATTACCTGCTGTAACATGACCTATAATTGTGGCAGTTTTAAAATAAAACAAACTTCACAGGATTGTTTTGTGCTAAGCACGGGAAGGGGGGCAGTTATTAGTTTACTTTTCAATGGGGTGGGGGGTGGGAAGGGATGACACAAGTCTAGTGCAATCAATGGAGAGAATATGCTAGAAAGTTAAAGTTTGATTAATTAATCATCGGCTATTGGATGTCAAACAATTGGTAATTCTGACACATAGTCATCAGAGGAAACCCGGTATATTTTTTCTGATGCAGCAAGGGATCTTTTATATGCACTTTCTCACAGGCACTAAAGCACATACCATGGCTTTTGACCTGTTGTGGTGCACTGGTTGGAATGAGAGAAAAAAAACCAATCAGTTGACTGGATCCACCAAGGTGGTTCGATCGTACGATGCAAGCACCTCAAGTGAACACTCAACCGACAAGAGTTAAATCCCGTAAAAGAATGTGCTAGAATACACATTGAATAGAACAGATGTTAAAACCCTTTTTATTGGTTAACTGGTCCTGTTGTCCACACTGTAGATGTCCAATGAGGTTGAGGTAACTTTATTTATGTGGCTCTATATCCAAACACAGTTTAGGCACGTCCATCTCAAGTCCAGTCTTTGGCAAGGCCAGTGGCTGAGCATGGGACAGAAGATGTCCAAATATAACAGCTATGTCAATTCATGGCCATATTTCATAATGGTACACTTTTAAATTGTACTATTTTGTACATGGATCATTTCATTTGTCAATTGATCGCACAAATCTAATTTTGCATAACCTATTTTTTGTTCGCACAAAATTTAGCGCACCATTTACTTGGATATAACTGGTTAAGCAAAAAGGAAATGGTTACCTGGATTTATTTCTGTGTAACCGATAAATGGGTCATGCAGATTTTCAATTCTCACAGGCCTATACAAACACTGTTGAATACGTAATCTCTGAACAAAACATTCTCAAAAGCAATTTTGCACTTAATGTTTCCTAGTTTTCTGGAAAAGGATGCATCACGCACCCAGTTTATTTTATTGCAGGGAGATGCAATGTGACGTCATTTGAATACTGACATCATTCAAATTTAAAAACTACCACACCAGTCTGTGCATGCCAATATTACACTAATTAGATATTGAGTAATTGTTACGACATGAGTAATATCTTACACTGGTGTGTAATAAATATAATTATCTCGCCTTCATGTAAAATACTCAAATTTGATTGGTTATCTAGCCTTGGAAAACAAAACTTATACCCCGTGTGGGCGGAGTCAAATCTCTTACACCCCACCTGTAACATCGAACTGTTGTTATTGTATTAATGCGCCATGCAAAATTTTTCTGTTACCAACGTAAGTAAAACATGGCTGTCAAACAATTTGCCAAACACTCGGAAAATGAAACTGAAGAAAAGCAAGCATTTTAATGTGGCGAAGCATTGTGATAATACAGTTAATTTTCAATTTGAATGACGTCAGTATTCCAATGCTGTCACTTTACATCTCCTTACAATAACATTAAACTTGGTACATGATGTTGGTATTGAGTTTTTGGGTTTTTTTTAACATTATTAACGCAGCTGAATGTGTTTGAAGACAATCTTGTAATTAAACATGTCGGCAAGATAAATTCATTGCAGAAGCATCACTAGGGGTTTATGGATTTTTATACCGTCTGTATTCTCTTGTACCCCTCGCCCTCACCTTTGGCTCGGGGTACAAGAGTATATAGACAGTATAAAAATCCATAAACCCCTTGTGATGCTTCTACAACTTATATTATTATCATAATGGTTATATATGGAGATGTTATTATATTAAGGGTTATACGTGTAAATACTGCTGAAATAGTAGTTACAAATGTACATAGTTATAACAAGGGTTACACATGTCATGTAACGATTATAATATAATAAGGGTTTTATACGTAAATATTATTATGATAAAGGTTATACATATACAACAGGGATTATATATGTAAATGTAATAATAATGGTTATACAGGCAAATATTATAAGGGTTATACATTTAAATATTGCTATATTTAGTAGTAACCTAATGGTAAAGGGTAGATAACTCCATCCAACTTACCCGACTGACTAAATTGTTGGATGTCGAGGATGTCAATGATGTAATCTGATAAAACATGCAATCATTCAAATCTAATGTTCAAAAAATGAATGAATCAGTGAATCAGTGAGTGAGTGAATGAGTGAATGAATGAATGAATGAATGAATGAATGAATGAATGAATGAATGAATGAATGAATGAATGAATGAATGGTTAATGACACCTCAGCATAATTTTTTTATAAATATATTTAAGATAAATGAAGGAAGGAAGGAAGGAATGAACAAACAAATGAATAGTGTAATGACACCTCAGCATTTAAAAAATATGGACAAGGAAACATATTATAAATATTATAAGATGAATGAACGAACGAACGAACGAACGAACGAACGAACGAACGAACGAACGAATGGATAAATGGTTTAATGACACCTCAGCATAAAACAATTATGGACAAGGAAAAGAGTGTTATAAATATATTTAAGATGAACAAATGAATGAACAAACAAACAAACAAACGAACAAACAAATGGTTTAATGACACCTCAGCATTAAAAAATATGGACAAGGAAATGTGTTATAAATATTTGTTAAGATGAATGAACAAATGAATGAATAAATGAATGAATGAACGAATGGTTTAATAATACCTCAGCATAAAAAAAATTGTGGATGAGGAAATGTGTTATAAATATTTGTTAAGAGATGAATGAATGAATGAATGAATGAATGAATGAATGAATGACACCTCACAATTTTAAAATAAATTATGGACCAGGAAATGTGTTATTAATATATTTCTTAAGATGAATGAATGAACGAATGAACGGACGGACGGATGAAAGAACGGATGGTTTAATTACACCTCAACATTAAAATAAATATGGATGAGGAAATGTGTTATAAATATTTCTTAAGATGAATGAATGAACGGACGGATGGATGAAAGAACGGATGGTTTAATTACACCTCAGCATGAAAATAAATATGGATGAGTAAATGTGTTATAAATATTTATTAAGATGATGAATGAATGAATGAATGAATGAATGAATGAATGAATGAACAAATTATTTAATAACACCTCAGCAAAAAATGAATGAGGAAATGTGTTACAAATATATTTAAGATGAATGAATGAACGAATGAATGTGTTACAAATATATTTAAGATGAATGAATGAACGAATGAATGTGTTACAAATATATTTAAGATGAATGAATGAACGAATGAACAAACGAACGAACGAACGAATGAATCAACAAACAAATTAATATTAAATGACATCTATAAATTACGGACGAGGAAATGTGTTCTATATATATATGTATTAAGATTAATATGAATAATAAAATTTCACAGTACCCTGTTCTCAACGGTCGTAAGACGGGACGACAGTTGTGACTGGCCGGTTGATATCCGAGACTCTGCACTCGTCAGTCGAGTGTTCCCGCTGTTCATCTAAAACAATACAAGTTTCTCATCAGTATAGTTATTATTTTTATTACCTAAGCAAATATAATTTTTATTACAGATACAAATATAATTTTTATCGCCAACAGAAATATAATAATTTATTATTAACTTCACTATTATCAATTTTATTACTCATACGATTACAATTATTAATAATAAAAATTATAAGTTAAAGTTTGTTTGTTTTTGTTTAACTACACCTCTAGAGCATATTGATTTAAATTATGAGTTATACACAAATATAATTTTATTATTAACACAATATGATTTTTATTTAAACACAAATACAATCTTTTAACTAATAAAGTTAAAGTTTGTGATGCTTAACGACACCACTAGATTTATTAATCATCAGATATTGGATGTCAAACATTTGGTAATTTGACGTTTACAACTCCTGCAATTAATAAATTGTCCACAACAAAAAACATGCCGTTAAAAAAAAATATGAATATAGTTCAAGGCTAAAAATTGCCATGTGGACAATTATAAACTCCACGGCATTGCCGACTGCAGTGGGCAATTGCACGGGTTGCATATAGTCTCAGAGAGGAAACCTGCTACATTATTTTCCATTAGTAGCAAGGTTTCTTTAAGATGCACCATCCCACAGACAGGATAGCACATACCATGGTCTTTGATATACCAGTCATGGTGCACTGGCTGAAGCAAGAAATAGCCCAATGGGCCCACTAACAGGGACCTATTGTGCATCAAGCGAGCACTATACCACTGGGCTACATCCCACCCTGTTAGAAAGCACTACACCACTGGGCGACATCCCACCCCGTTAGAAAGCACTACACCACTGGGCGACATCCCACCCTGTTAGAAAGCACTACACCACTGGGCGACATCCCACCCTGTTAGAAAGCACTACACCACTGGGCGACATCCCACCCTGTTAGAAAGCACTACACCACTGGGCTACATCCCACCCTGTTAGAAAGCACTACACCGCTGGGCGACATCCCACCCTGTTAGAAAGCACTACACCGCTGGGCGACATCCCACCCTGTTAGAAAGCACTACACCGCTGGGCGACATCCCACCCTGTTAGAAAGCACTACACCGCTGGGCGACATCCCACCCTGTTAGAAAGCACTACACCACTGGGCGACATCCCACCCTGTTAGAAAGCACTACACCACTGGGCGACATCCCACCCTGTTAGAAAGCACTACACCACTGGGCGACATCCCACCCTGTTAGAAAGCACTACACCACTGGGCTACATCCCACCCTGTTAGAAAGCAGTACACCACTGGGCTACATCCCACCCTGTTAGAAAGCACTACACCACTGGGCGACATCCCACCCTGTTAGAAAGCACTACACCACTGGGCGACATCCCACCCTGTTAGAAAGCACTACACCACTGGGAGACATCCCACCCTGTTAGAAAGCACTACACCACTGGGCGACATCCCACCCTGTTAGAAAGCACTACACCACTGGGCTACATCCCACCCTGTTAGAAAGCAGTGGGATTTAGCTGGTGATATAACACACTCACTTGATGAGTGATCAATCTAGGGTGAAAGAAAGAAGTGTTTTATTTAACGACGCACTCAACACATTTTATTTACGGTTATATGGCGTCAGACATATGGTTAAGGACCACACAGATTTTGAGAGGAAACCCGCTGTCGCCACAAAATGGGCTACTCTTCCGATTAGCAGCAAGGGATCTTTTATTTGCACTTCCCACAGGCAGGATAGCACAAACCATGGCCTTTGTTGAATCAGTTATGGATCACTGGTCGGTGCAAGTGGTTTACACCTACCCATTGAGCCTCACTCAGGGTTTGGAGTCGGTATCTGGATTAAAAATCCCATGCCTCAACTGGGATCCGAACCCAGTACCTACCAGCCTGTAGACCGAT
Source organism: Gigantopelta aegis (assembly GCF_016097555.1). Lineage (NCBI taxonomy): Eukaryota > Metazoa > Mollusca > Gastropoda > Neomphalida > Peltospiridae > Gigantopelta > Gigantopelta aegis. The sequence continues at coordinate 10,351,096 of NC_054709.1, read as the reverse complement.
GGCCTGCCACGATGCCACCGAGGCCGGTAAATCAATCTAGGGTGAAACTGTTGATGAACCCATTGGGCTACATGTGTATTTCTCATTCCAGCCCCACTAACTTCATTCATTTGAACTTATTTCAGTGCTTATATCCAATTAAGCTTCAAGCATGCTGTCCTGGACACACACCTCAGCTATCTGGGCTGTCTGTCCAGGACAGTGGGTTAGTTGTTAGTTGTTAGTGGTTAGTGAGAGAGAAAAAGGTGTAGTGGTCTTACACCTACCCATTTAGCGAGCAGCGAATCCAATACCTACCAGCCTGTCCAATGGCTTAACACGACACCACTGAGGCTGGTACCAAGCAGCGAACCCAATACCTACCAGCCTTATGTCCGATATCTTAACCACAACACCTCCAAGGCTGGTACCAAGCAGCGAACCCAATACCTACCAGCCTTATGTCCGATATCTTAACCACAACACCTCGAAGGCTGGTACCAAGCAACTAACCCAATACCTACCAGCCTTATGTCCGATGGCTAAACCACAACACCTCCGAGGCTGGTACCAAGTAGCGAACCCAATACCTACCAGCCTTATGTCCGATATCTTAACCACAACACCTCGAAGGCTGGTACCAAGCAGCGAACCCAATACCTACCAGCCTTATGTCCGATATTTTAACCACAACACCTCGAAGGCTGGTACCAAGCAACTAACCCAATACCTACCAGCCTTATGTCCGATATCTTAACCACAACACCTCCAAGGCTGGTACCAAGCAGCGAACCCAATACCTACCAGCCTTATGTCCGATATCTTAACCACAACACCTCGAAGGCTGGTACCAAGCAGCGAACCCAATATCTACCAGCCTAATGTCCGATGTCTTAACCACAACACCACCGAGGCTGGTACCAAGCAGCGAACCCAATACCTACCAGCCGTATGTCCGATGGCTAAACCACAACACCTCCGAGGCTGGTACCAAGTAGCGAACCCAATACCTACCAGCCTTATGTCCAATGTCTTAACCACGACACCACCGAGGCCAGTACCGGGCTGTGAACCCAGCACCTACCAGCCTCATGTCAGATGGCTTAACCACGACACCACCGAGCTGGTACCACTAACTAATAATGGTCTAAAGTAAAAAATATAAGGCAGAGACGTACGTTTGATGTTAACGTGGAAACACTTGACCTCAGCGACCTGACAGTCTCTTGAACACTCTGGAGATTGTTCACAGATGTCTGGAGTGAGTTTAGTCGGCTATTCAGATTGGGAGGAATCTAAAAAACAAACACAAAAGATACTTTTGACATTTCATTTGAGAGGAATTTAAAAACGAAAAACAAAAGATACTTTTGACATTGCATTTGGGAAGAATTTAAAAAAAAAAAAGAAGATACTTTTGACATTTCATTTGGGAAGAATTTAAAAAAGAAAAACAAGATACTTTTGACATTTCATTTGGAAGGAATTTAAAAAACAAAGACAAAAGAGACTTTTGACATTGCATTTGGAAGGAATTTAAAAACCAAAAACAAAAGATACTTTTGACATTGCATTTTGGGCGGAATCTAAAAAACAAAAACAAGGCGGGCGGGCAGGAGGTCGGACGGACGGATGGATTGGATGGGATGGATGGGTTGGATGGGATGGATGTATACAGACGGACAGATGTATGGATGGAATTACATGTCACTTAGAATATACATTTTCTAATATTTGCATCACTTAATTAAGCTAAAATAATTACCTGAGTTTGACTTGTTCTTAGCCTGTCAATGGACTGTTTATTTGTTCTCACCTGTAATAATGAAATAATAAAACACATAAATATTAAAATGAGCAACGCAAAACAGCTGTAATATTGAAATAATAAAATAAACAAATACTGAAATTAGCAACATAAAACAGTCATACATTAAGGCACTGGGGGTCATAAAGAGATATCAGATCTCCGAATTTCACAGAAATAATTGTTTACAGTAGCATTTCAGCATATCATGAAACCAAATCAACCCATTGTAATGTAAAAAAATATATATGCCATTATGATGAATAAAAAAGGAAATAATGTTTTATTTAACAACAAACTCTACACGTTGTATTAAGCTATATGGCATTGGTTTTATGGATAATGAGAGAACCTACTGTCGCCATGCAACAGGACTGCTTTTTCCAATTATTAGCAAGGGATCTTTTATAAACACCATTCCATAGACCAGATAGTCTACGACTGAAGAAAAGGAAGGAAGGAAATGTTTTATTTAATGACACACTCAACACATTTTATTTAAGGTTATTTGTGTCGGACATATGGTTAATGACCGCACAGATATTGAGAGAGGAAACCCACTGCTGCCACTTCATAAGCTACTTTTTTTCAATTAGCAGCAAGGGATCTTTTATATGCACCATCCCACAGACAGGATAGTACATACCATGGCCTTTGTGACACCAGTTATGGAGCACTGGCTGGAACAAGAAATAGCCCAATGGATCCACCAACGGGGATGGATCCCAGACCGACTGCGCATCAAGCGGGCGCTTTACCACTGGGCTACATCCTGGCCCTGACTGAAGAAAAGTGTTCGATGGGTTTTGCTGATCACGGGGCAGGTGGCAAATTGTCGGGAGTCCTCTAACTCTCCTGTTGATTCAAACGTTAACAGGGAACATTTCGTTAAGTTTTGCGTCACAATTTGCTTTGTAAAATGTCAGAGATTTTGCAGGGAGGGATGTAGACTGACAAGCAAAGTTTTCAGGGAGGTCAGGTAATGCTACCTAGGGAGGTCTAGACTGACAAGCAAAGTTTTCAGGGAGGTCAGGTAATACTACCTAGGGGGGTCTAGACTGTCAAGTAAAGTTTTCAGGGAGGTCAGGTAATGCTACCTAGGGGGGTCTAGCTTGACAAGCAAAGTTTTCAGTGAGGTCAGGTAATGCTACCTAGGGGAGTCTAGAATGACAAGCAAAGTTTTCAGGGAGGTCAGGTAATGCTACCTAGGGGGGTGTAGACTGACAAGCAAATGCTACATAGAGGGGACTAGACTGTGGCAAGTGAAGTTTCAGGGAGGTTGGGGGGTCATGCTATCTCGGAAGATATACTAAAGAACAAGAAAATTTGCTGGGGTGGGGGGGGGGGGGGGCAACTTCCAAAACCCACTCTCACACCTGTATTGCTATGCAGTTCTAAAATAGTCTGGTAATCAATCTTCAACAGATTAACTAAGATTTAACTGGCTTCGGTGGCACAGTGGTTAAGCCTCGGACTACAAGCTGGTAGGTACAGGGTTTGCAGCCCGGTACCGGCTCCAATCCAGACCAAGTTCTTAAGGGCTCAAAAGGTAGATGTAAGACCACTACACCCTTTCCTCTCTCACTAACCACTATCCAACTAACAATTAACCCACTGTCCTGGACAGACAACCCAGATAGCTGAGGTGTGTGCCCAGAACAGTGTGCTTGTAGCTTAACTGGATATCAGCACGGAAATAAGTTGAAATGAAATGAATGAACTAAGATTTAGATAATACAAAATTCTGTGGGTAATATATCTTTGTTCTTACCGACTGGGCAATAACTCTGATATTCTCCCCATCCACTGTGATGGCGCCACCTCCTGAAGACCGGAACGTGATGTTGTGGTTAGTTCCCGATTGGAATATTAGATGTCCATTCTGCGTCATCATTCGAGGTCTGAAAAATAATGAAACAAATGAATAAATGAATGGATGGATGGATGGATGAATGGATGGATGGATGAATGGATGGATGGATGGGTGGGTGGGTGGGTGTGTTTTGGGTGGGTGTGGATGGATGGATGGATGGATGGGTGGGTGGCTGGGTGGCTGTTTGGGTGGGAGGATGTATGTGTTTGGGTGGATGGATGGATGGATGGATGGATGGATGGATAGATGGATGGACGGACGGACAGACGGATGGGATTTGGGTGGTTAAGTTTTAGGGTCTGTTTTGGGTGGGTGGGTGTGTAGATGGATGGATGGATGGATGGGTGGGTGGGGGTCTATTTGGGTGAGTGGATGTATGTGATTTAATAATAATCAGCTATTGGATGTCAATCATTTGGTGATTCTGACAATAGTCTTAGAGAGGAAACGTGCTACATTTTTCCATTAATAAACAGGATAGCACATGCCACAACCTTTGATATACCAGTTGTGGTGCACTGGCTGAAACAAGAAATAACCCAATAGACCCACCAACGGGAATCGATCCTAGACTGACTGCATTAAGAAAGCACTTTACCACTGGACTACACCTCGCCCCCAAAGGAACAAACAAATGAATGAACCAACAAATACATCTCAACAGCAATAAAATTACAGCGATAAAAAAAAATCATACATCTGCACAAGACTGTCAAAGTGATAATATTTTGACAAGGTAGTTATTGCTAGCATGAACGACTCAGGGCTCAAACTTAAGAATCTGTCACCTAGGGCATTTTTCTGTTATAAATGCTGTGGGTGAAACAGCCCACCAACAGCAGTTTTGAGCCTGCCTATGGCAATTTTTTTTTTTTTTTTTTTATAGCAAATAAACATGACTGAAAGGTTATTTTGTTGCATGTAGACATATTTGAAATGTACAAATGTTAAATACTGGCAGATAATGTACATAAGATATATTCATTATGCTGTTATTTAGGAGTTTTACCGACTGCAGTAATTTTTATTCAGCAGCACAAAAGTGCCATCAGTGATGTTCCCAACAATTTATATCTCAACAACAGCAATCGGTGCCGTCATTAAATTCAAGCCCTGATGACTGTTAGGTACTTTGTCACAGGAGGACTGCCACTCTCCAGGATGATACAGCCTTCAAAATCTGCCTGTACCATTTTTTAACATAATATTATCAGAATGAAATACCAAAAATTTGTTATGGTGTCTTTTGACTCATTGTGATCGATCCCTGTCGGTGGACCCATTAGGCCATTTCTCGTTCCAGCCAGCGCACCACGACTGGTATATCAACAGCAGTGGTATGTGCTATACGGCCTGTAGGATAGTGCCTTGCAACTAATGGGAAAACGTGGTGGGTTTCCTCTCTGACTATATTACCGAATGTTTGACATCCAATAGCCGATGACTGATATATCAAAAGCTGTGGTATGTGCTATCCTGTCTTTGGGATTGTGCATATAAAAGACCCCATGTTACTAATGAAGAATTGTAGCTGGTTTTCTCTCCAACACTGTCAAAATTACCAAATTGTTGTCATCCAATTGCTGATGATTAATAAATCAATGTGCTCTAGTGGTGTCGTTAAACAAAACAAATTTTTAAATATTTTTTGTGGTCGAGTTGTTTTGGTTTGGGGGGGGGGGGGGATTGGCGGGCACTTTCTTTGGGCTGATCTTTTAACAAGTTGATCCATGTGCCTCTTTTGCCTCAGTCGCGCCCTCTCCTTCACAATATTTCCTGGATTCGCCCTGGATCATGCAAGACACGTTTATCATTTATCCTTAGAAAAGCTTAATTATTTTAGTCACGGTGAGTGAGCCTATTAATAGTCTCACGAAAAGTGAACACTCCATGATACTAAAATTTAATAAATAATTCTGGCCATTAACAGACCTAGTACATAACACAGGTAAACTGATAAGTTATATATAAGAAATAGAACATTTCACATTTTCTGTCAAATACGATTTTTGCAGTGAAATACAAAAGATATATCATCTTGTAAAAAAACAGTTACCGACTGCGATTTATTTTACGTTCGTGGCGCATGCGCGACCTCGGTGATATGGCCACCCAAATCCGGAAATATATCCGCAAAAGTAGTCGGCTGTTAAATATATTTCGTGTTTAGAACATCAGTGTCTTTATAAACAAAGTGGTTGTTGCTGTCCAAATGTTTATAATAGCCCAAATCGGATTTTAAGATCCAATAATTTCGTACGTACGAAAAAATATGTAGGCCTATTACGAAGTAAAATTAAAAATAAAGTTCTGCTACAAACGTTAGCACACGACCGCAAACACACGGGGTAATATTACACAGACACTGGTATTCAAAACAACAAGTATATAATATGTAATTTTAGACGCCAAAAAACTCCGTAAAGGTATGACTATACCAAATAAAATCTCATAGGCGACCATGTTAACGTTTATAAGCAATTACAGGACTTGTGGTGTTAACTTCTCTATCAAAAGTCTGTGCACCTCGAACTTTGACCCAGCCGGAAATTATTTGGGTTAGTGCTACCTAAAGGCTCATAGACATTTAGACTGGATGTGGTGCGTGCGTACGGTCCGCCTGTTACATCTGATGCATCTACGGTTTGGTCATGTATGTAGGCTTCACGATTATTTCACTGCGGGTGGCCGCATGCGTTTTGCAAGCGCACGCATCGCATGCATCCAGTCTAGACGCTCTCATACTAATGTAGCCTATTTCGACTTCTTCTTTTTTTAAAGGAAGGGACAATTAAGGCATTTGACCTGGTATGCATAGTCAACGATATATAAAGCACATTATTGCTTAATATCAACAAGTATAATTGTATAGTTAATTAATATGACGTCACTTAACCCCAAGCTATACCACCGGATGTCACAAAACTGAAACATAATGGCTGCCCCCAGTTAGCAGGATAATCATGGGTTTTTTTTTTTATTAACTCTAAAATTACGCGTTTTTCATTTGTTAAAGTGTCAGTATGTGTCGGTGGTCCGGATATGCATCTTTCCAACACATAAGGCTCATGTTTGAGTTTACTCTCCCTTTAAAGTGTCAGTATGTGTTGGTGGTCAGGGTATGCATCTTTCCAACACATAAGGCTCTTGTTTGAGTTAACTGTCCCTTTAACCGGACCGCATGCACGCGTTGCATTCAGTCTGTATGCAGGGGCGTAGCGTGATTTGGCCCTGGGGGGGGGGGGGGGGGTCGAATATGAACCAAGTGGACCTTTTTCTATTTTGTTTTTGCACCACCAGAAACTCCATATGTATAAACCTGTATGTTTTAGTTCTGAAAGCGGACCATTTGCTTCAGCGGGGGGGAGGGGGGGTCGCCCAAACCCCCCGAACCCCCCTAGCCTACGCCCCTGGTATGAGCATGTAGTCGGAAACAGCATACAAAGGATATTCCCTTTAATTATGTCTACATAATACAAAATTCCACAAATCAACGCCTCCAAACCCTGAGTGAGTGCTCCGCAAGGCTCAATGGGTAGGTGTAAACCACTTGCACCGACCAGTGATCCATAACTGGTTCAACAAAGTCCATGGTTTGTGCTATCCTGCCTGTTGGAAGCACAAATAAAAGATCCCTTGTTGCCTGTCGTAAAAGAGTAGTCTATGTGGCAACAGCGGGTTTCCTCTAAAAACAGTGTCAGAATGACCATATGTTTGACGTCCAATACCCGATGATAAGACAAAAAATCAATGTGCTCTAGTGGCGTCGTTAAATAAAACAAACTTTATTTTTAATCCATGTAAAAATGCATAATGATTCGTTTGAAATCATATTTAGTTGTTTGTTTTAATGCATGAATGCATGTATGTTATTATCCAGGCCACCGCTTTACGAAGCGATCTTAGCGCTAAGGTCGCCTTAAGTGCATGAGCTCGCTTCGTAAAATGGCATCCAGATTCAAGCATTTTCGTTTAAATTAGGCAAACATTAGCTTGCTCCTTTACAAAAATGGGAACCTGTACGCTCATGACTCCACCCCAATGCATGAATGCATGTCATTATCCAGGGCCCAATTTCACAAAACATCGTAAGTCTCCTTTTGCACGTAAACGTAAATCTACGACTAAACCACAGTTCTTATTACTGTTATAGTACAACAACAAAATTTAATATAGTTAGAAGTACACGTAGGCCCCCATTTCATTTCCATTCGTCCTTAAAATACTCTATTTTCCGTAATGATGTACTTTTCTTCGTGAAATAGATGCCATACACATGTAAACGTGTGTCCGGTATATTTGCCAGTAGCAGACGTAAACTTACGATGTTTTATGAAATTGGCCCCAGGGCACCGGTTTACGAAACGATCGCAGCCCTAAGATCACCGTAACTGCATAAGATCGCTTCGTAAAATGGCATCCACATTTAAACATTTTCGTTTAATTTTGGCAAAAATCTAGCATGCTCCCTTACAAAAAATGGGAATCCATACGTCTATAACACCCCCCCCCCCCCCCCCATGCGATTGTAACGCTAAGATCACCTTAAGTGCGTAAGATCGTTTCGTAAAATGGCATCCATATTTGGGCATTCTAGTTTAAATTTGGAAACATTAACATGCCCACTTACAAAAATAGAAAGTTAGAAACCCGTACGCCTGTTACTTACACCCGCCCCCCCCCCCCCCCCGCCCACCCCCCACCCCCAGCTTCCCCAATTACTGGTATCTTTCGACGTCTGGTCAGGTCAGGTCATAGGGTTTTACGTGCACATTCAGAACAAGCTATTGTAGCGCACGCCTGTCATGGGCACAAGAGCCGGTCTTCGACGTATACATACTATATATTTTTATAGCGGTGCAGTGCAGTGGTAGGGGGCGTTTCCGTGTCCGGAATGTTAACAACGTGTACGGTGTAACGGATACGCCGCCAATGTCATTCCATCCGATAAGTGTGTCCATTTACAGACACACATGTGTCCACAACAGCAGGTAACAATTACAAGACTGCAAATAAAAATGATAGAAATCGGTGGTCGCACCTAAAATTGTTAGCCTTGGTTTCTAAATTATAGGGGGCGGGACCGAGTGGTAAAGCGTTCGCTTGATGTGCGGTCGGTCTGGGATCGATCCCCGTCGGTGGACCCACTGGGCTATTTCTCGTTCCAGCCAGTGCTCCACAACTGGTGTAACAAAGGCCGTGTTATGTACTATCCTGTCTGTGGGATGGTGCATATAAAAGATCCCTTGCTGCTATTAAAAAAAAGTAGCCCTTGAAGTGGCGACAGCCGGTTTCCTCTCTCAATATCTGTGTGGTCCTTAACCATATGTCCGACGCTATATAACCGTCAATAAAATGTGTTTAGTGCGTCGTTCAATAAAACATTTCCTTCTAAATTATAGATGTTCTTCGGCTAGAGTTATGAAATACATTTTGACCCTGCTGCTATTCGATAGGATTAGCATTATGTGGGGGCAGTTGGTTTTTATTCGAGACCAAATGTCGAAATAACCTTATGTTATGTTGAACACCAATTTAAATAGCAGTAGTTTTCAATGAGCTGGGGTGTCGTTAAAACTAATTGTGTTTTCTTGTCTTTCAGGACACGTGTACATGTACGTGTACCAGGCCATTTTACATGCATACCACAACTTAATGCAACTTGTTAACGTATATTTCGCAACAAAAGTTCGTGTATTATTATCGAGTGTAACCGGCGTCATCTCATTGTTTGGCTCGCGTTTGATGAATTCCGTTTACATAAAATTTCGATTCCTCAAACACCCCACCCCGCCCCCACCCCACCCCCCTCGCTAATCATGCTGGCTACGGGCCTGAAGTTATATACACTATTCATAAGTTAGACCAAAGACCAAATTAGGATCGTATCGGGTTGCATGGGTCTACCACTCTGGTTCTCAGGTAGAAAATACAAAATAGTAACCAAACACTGTATATGTTTACTTCAAACTGATCTTCATGTAAAGAAGAAGATGTCATCTAAATTCTTCAAAACAAACAACGCAAACACCATGTCAACTTTTACATCCGTGTTTGCATTTGATGTCAAACTTTGAGCCTGTGATGGCTCATATATGTTTTAAAACTTCGTAAATATCAGATATTATTTCAAGTCAAGTTGTATGTATTTGATATAAATGATAGTGAAAATAAAATAAAATAAAATAATTAATTAAATAAGATAAATAAATAAGTAAATAAATAAATACATAAATAAATAATTTGTGGATAGACATGTAACATTGATTAGTAGTTGTACGACTTTTTTTTTTATATAAAACGATAAGGGGAAAATAGAGCTGCGATAAAGGTCTATGTGAGTTAAGTTTTGGGAGGTTTTTTTAGGGCGAAGGGGAGGCATATTTTATTAAATTTTAAATACTGATATATGTGGAGAATTAAACATCACTGAAAATCCGCGTGAGTATTTAACTATAATTCTAATTGTTAAAAGTTAATGTTTCACTACTTTTGGTCTTAAACCATTCCGATGTAAACTTTAGTAAACCGTTTTTCGCAACCATTTTAACATCTTATACGAAATATGTACGTTAGTCGCTAGAGAAAGAAAGAAATGTTTTATTTAACGACGCACTCAAAACATTTTGTTTACGGTTAAATGGCGTCAGACATATGGTTAAGGACCTCACAGATTTTGAGAGGAAACCCGCTGTCGCCACTACATGGGCTACTCTTTCCGATTAGCAGCAAGTGATCTTTTATTTGCGCTTCCCACAGGCAGGATAGCACAAACCATGGCCTTTGTTGAACCAGTTATGGATCACTAGTCGGTGCAAGTGGTTTACACCTACCCACTGAGCCTTGCGGAGCACTCACTCAGGGTTTAGAGTCGGTATCTGGATTAAAAATCCCATGCCTCGACTGGTTCCGAACCCAGTACCTACCGGCCTGTAGACCGATGGCCTACCACGACGCCACGGCCGGTCGCGTCGTTAAATAAAACATTTCCTTTTTCTTCTAACAGTCGTTGATTCAATGATGTGTTGGGATCGAGAGGGGAGGAGGGAGGGGAAATCATTGCAGGCGCGAATCCAGTAATGTGTGTCGAGGGGGTCTAAAGTTTGTTTTGTTTAATTACACCACTAGAGCAAATTGATTTGTTAATCATCGGCTATTCGATGTCAAACATCGGGTCATTTTGACATATAGTCTTAGAGAGGAAACCCGCTACATTTTTCTATTAGTAGCAAGCGATCTTTTATATGCACCATCGTCTAAACGAACCCCCTTGCCGAGGCTAAAACAATTGTTACACTGCAGTATTAGACTATTCATATAGGTGTCCAAATGGTCACCATAAACGAGTGGGCTATATCTCGCAGCATGTTATAATGATATTATAGACCTACGTGTGCAATATACTATGTATATAATAACAGAAAAATAGAAATGCGAAATTTCACAGCACAATAACTTTTTTTGAAACTATGTTTTGAAATTATTTATAATAATAATAATAATAATAATAACAATAATCTAAGAGCAATTTTGGTTGGTTTAGGGAAATGATAATATATTATATAACAATATAACAATCAAATCAACCATCAAGATGAGACATAGGCCTCCTTTGTCATTTTATAAAAATAAACAAATGAAAATATCTTTTGTCCCATATAAGTTCAATGTATTGTTATTATTATTTGTTTTAATTATTATTAAAAAAAAATTGTAAATTTATTTATTTATTTATTTGTTAATTTATTCATTTATTTATTTATATATTTATTTATTTATAAATTCATTTATAAATGTATGTGATGTTTATTTATTTAGTTAATTGGTAACATAAATAATGTACTTACTGGCTTGATGATATTTGTCGCTTTTTTCTGGTATTCTGTTCAGTTAATGAAAAACTAATCAAGAAAATTAGAAACGCCAAAAGGGGTGTTGTTTTTAGTCTAGCCATGTTGAGCGTCTCTCCAACATGTACCGTATGCACGCTAGTATTTGTTTTATCCCGTAGAACCATGGTCACTCCATTTGACATCTAATAACAGGGGCAACAGATTCAGTTACAAACGTAAACCCAACACTGAATTACATTCTTGTAAGAAAACATTAACCATTACTGCCTTTCATTTGCAACAAATTCTGATAAAGTCAATTTTATTTTAAATTTTAAGATTAATTTAAAAATTATATATATTTTTAAAATGTTAAATTGTTAACTGCACCCCCCCTTTCGGGTAATACCATTAGTGAAATTAAAGACGCTTGGTTCGTCCGACCCCTGGACTTTCACTCCCATTATGTATGGTGGTGGATAGGCTACACTGCGGTACGGGGTGAAACTCGATAGGCGCGTTATGTGTATTGTTTTACAGTTAATACTTTGATGTAGCCGCGCGCGATCTCTACTGATGTTAATGCACATTCTTTTAATTACCGCTCGATTTTAAGACGCAATTTCAATTAATTATTACATACCCTACACATGGCCGTCTATATAGTCTGTGATAACTAAAGGGTTGGGGGTGGAGGGGCCGGTTAAATATGGAATAAGGACACAGTAATAGGCCTATACGGCAAAAAACGGCATTTAAAAGCACTTTTTCGTATTTTTGTTATCCTTCTCTCCACCCTTACCATTACCCCAGAATGGTCGAGATGTATATGATTTTCTTTTTTTTTTTTTTTTTTTTTTTAAATTTATTTATTTAAATTTTGAAGAATTTATACACTGCTACGAAACAAATTTCATGACTTTTAAAGACATTTCCATGTTTTAAAAATATTTATATACAATGCGTATATTTATAACGATTTTTTTTTGCGACCATTAACATATATTACAGTGTTTGGTGCAAATATTTTTGTGTTATTTTAAATGGTAGAAAAATCATTTTTGTCGATCCAACTCATAATTCTATATGTCTTTCCAGGCTTGGAAAATGACATTTGAAAGTTCCATCACTAGGATTTCCATCACACAGATTTAGCTTTTATTAAATTTATATTTTGTGGGAGGTTTTTGTTGTTGTTCAACTATTTTGTGGCAGGGTTGTTGTTTTTTTGTTGTTGTTCAACTATTATGTAGTCCCTATTTATTTATCTATCTATCTATCTATCTATCTATCTATCTATCTATCTATCTATCTATCTATCTATCTATCTATCTATCTATCTATCTATTTATTTATTTAACGTAAAATCTATTATTAGTGAAGGTTTCGTCTCCGTCTGTCCGTAATGCCTTTCAATATTAAGATGAATTTTTTAAATAAAGATGTTCCAAAACTAGTTTTCTGATAAATTTAGTGCTGTATATTGTGGATGGTGAATTAAAAAAGACCCCATAGGAGTCATTGAAAGGGGCACTTCAAATGGACGAGGCAGAAGTCCAGTCTCGGGACCGGGACCCCCGTAGCCCCCCCCCCCCCACACCCCCACCCCCACCCCCACCCCCATCTCCACCCCCACCCCTGGTTCCGCCAATGCTCTCGGACAAGCCGGTAATGGGATTTGTTTTAATTCAATCGCTGTTTGGTTAGTCATACAATTGGTCTACTATTGGCCTAAGAGGCTTAACGTTATGATGATGATAACTAGTTTAACGTGCCCATATACCACTAGGGTTTTCGAACACGCCCATCCCGAGTCCGACCTCCGATAAGATCGTTGGCCTGACTCGGGATGGAGGGGGGGGGGGGGGGGGGGGTGAAAATGGGCAGAATTTTGAAAATAGCAATTAGTAAAAAAGTTAATAGAATAAATAAAAAAAATAAAAAGGTTACAAGCCAAAAAAAAAAAAAATTGACTGCTCGGCCGAATATTTACATAATTTGGAGCATTTTAGAAGGACAGTCCAAAACTAAATAAGAGAAAGAAGAGAGGATCGGACTATTTAATAATATTTTTAAAAAAAAATAATAATAATAATTTCGACATAAAATTTGAACGCAGATCTAAAAGTTTAAAGTCCGATCGATGTTTACGCGAGTGACCTCGTTAAGACCGTTTGGGTGCACAACTTAAAGGGACGAGATGGGTTGCATCCCGTCAAGAAAACCCCTAGATTGACAGTCGATAGACGTTGAAGGTTTAGTGCTGTGCTGAAATACAGATTTTGAGAAGCCGGATCCGTCTGAATGAGAGAGAGTATCAGACTAGGGTATAGTCCAGTCGTCATGGGTTGGTATAGTGGTGCGGACGGGCCTGACTCCGGAGGATACGAGATGGTATCACTATAAAGCAAGGTAAAGTCTAGAAAAAGAGTAGTAGGGGCCGACCCCGCTTCCTATTTCTTCTTAGAGTGGGGCGGTCAATCTTCCAGTGCTGCTAGGACAGGCTCGGACATGTAGAGACTAAACGCGAACAACCGTGGCGTTCTGCAGAATGGCCGTCATACAAGTCACGAAAAAAACCAAGTCGACAGTCAGACGGAGAAATGACGTGGAGGCAAGGAATCTCGCTAAACAAGAATCCATCCAGGTGGTGCAGACTGTCGAAACGAGAAGCGTTCCAGCGTTCAATCAGTTCCAATGGCCGCATACATCCCAGTAGTAAACTTCATTTCGCTGACAAAAACAACGAAATGAAGGACCCTCAAGTCGAGCACACGAAAGCACGTGCAGTGTGCACAAGCGAAACAAACACGTCTTACCGCGTGGAGCTCCAGACTGGGAATCGGCTTAACGTTAAAGTTTGTTTTTGTTTAACGACATATTTATTTTAATTTCGAGAGTAAACACCACCTTGTACATCAGTGAGAGTCCAAACAAATAAATGCTAAATTAGGTAGAGTATCATTAAATAGATATTTACAAAATATTTACCTTTCAGTTTAAACGCGCTCTGTCACGGATGGCTGACCTAATTATTGACCCAACAAAGTATTATATGACAATATATACATTTGATTTGTACCTAAAAGTACTTTATTGAACCATCTACATAACCACCATATCATACTTATTATTGATTTTTTTATTTTTTTTTAAATTGAATTATGGGTAAGTTACATAATTCTGAGAAAAATAACGGCTATTTGGACAGCAGGGGTGTGACGTATTATTTTGAGTCACGTGACGGGCATTCCCCGAATAACCGCAATGCCAAAACGATTTACCAAGCTCGTGTAACGAGAACGCTTGACTGTCCTCTGCGACGTAAGGTAAATAGAAAGAAAAAACCCCAATGAAAATAAGTTATTAAAAATTAATAAAAATATGTACTGAATGATATTAAGCTTATACATTAATTTATTTTAGTAACAGAAGCATGTTAAAGGCGCTCAATCACGGATTTAGTGGGCCTTATTTCTCTAAATATGGATTATAAATGGAAATTACATTCATTTGGAATACTAAACCTAGTTATTGTATGATCCCAAACATTTTAATTGAACTACGATCGAGGGAATTCCACGACACGCTTCATTTTTAAAAGTTAGAACTCTTCATGTTCATAAGTTAAAAAATTACGGCAAAACAGACTCGTAGTGATGAGGCTATATATACGACAACCGTATAATGTATTTTTTTTATTTTATATAAACGACCGCCGTGTATAGAGACTTGTCAAATGGGGGCCGGCTATATACATCGCAAATAATAATTTAAAAAATATATGATTAATTTCATAATGAAAATAATTGCGAATACGCTGAAATAAAATAATAAACATTCAGAACATTATTATTATTAAATTATTTTGACTGGTTCGCAGTGGTCATTCGGTTTAATGTATAGCGTAAAAAAAACAAAAAAACAGTGTACTGTCGCATGTTTTGTCGTCCAAAGATTGGCTTAATTATTACCAATCTGGCATGATTCTACAAGTAAGGTTTTGATTGGTCGAATGAAAGGTCAGCTGGACATGAGCTCCAACTATGCGCTTCTGTTAGATCCACGTGTAATAGTGGAGCTAATTTTAATTAGATTGAATTATTACTTAACCCAGTTGAATCCAGCTCTACGTGCAGGGACAAGTTCAGCCTGCCATATGTGCGTGTGTGCACGCACGTTAATCTTACATTTTTATAGCAAAACTCCCCCAGATGAAACACCGCCCCCTCCAACCCCAAAAAGGTAGTAGTAGGCTAATAATAATAATAATAATAATAATTGTGTATTATTATTAATATTAAAATATTTCTATTATTATTTATTTTGCTAGTAGGCCTACTGTACGGTCAATATTACGCTATTCATATGTCTATGGAAAACGTACACAAAGGGGTCAGCTAAATTCATGTACTCGCCCTCCCCTGTTCAGAAAACGCGCTGTTCATACAGTACTTAGTATGTATTCCTCCTGTTCGAGATGGTTCGGTAATATGGATTAATCAAATATTTATTTACCGCTTATATACATTTTTGCTGTGAATATAGCCAGCCCTCGTTAGCGGAGGCTATATACACGGCCTTCGTATATATATTCACATCGTATATAAACATCATCTAGTTCAGCGTTTTCTTTAAAAATGTAACAATTCCTATCCCAAGTCAGCTGTTATGGCATATTTTGCATAATAATGAATTTGACAAGGTGGAAAATGAAGGTGTTCGTGATCCAGGCTCCGTATAATTATTCATAAACGTACTTAAGTCAATGTCTGATACCTAAATACATACCTAAAGCACATAAATAAGTATCATACATTGACTTAAGTACGTTTATGAATACGGAGCCAGATGTTTAGTTTTTTGCGTACGACTAACGATAAATTTATCTATAGATGCAAAGGCCTAACTTGTCGGGATTGTCGACGTTTAACATGCTTCTGTTACTAAATAAATTATTGTATAAGCTTATTATCATTCAGTACATGTTTCTATTATTGTTTAATAACTTATTTTCATTGTTGTTGTTTTTCTATTTACCCTACGTCGCACAGGACGGTTTAGCGTTCTCGTTACACGAGCTTGGTAAATGTTTTGACACTGCGGTTATTCGGGTAATGCCCGTCACGTGACTCAGATTAATACGTCACACCTCTGCTCCCCAAATAGCCGTTATTTTTCTCAGAATTATGGACCATACCCATAATTCAGTTGGGTTTTTTTAAATATCAATAATAAGTGTGATATGGTGGTTATGTAGATGGTTCAATAAAGTACTTTTAGCGACAAATCAAATGTATATATTTTCAGATAACATTTTGTTAGGTCATTAATTAGGTCAACCATCCGTGACAGAGCGCGTTTACACGTCAACAATCCCGACTAGTTAGGCCTTTGCATCTATAGGTAAATTTATCGTTAGTCGTACGCGAAAAAATCTAAACATCTGGATCACAAACACCGTTAGTTTCCACCTTGTCAAATTCATTATTAAATACAAATTATGCCATAACAGTTTGACTTGGGATAGAATTGTTACATTTTTAAAGAATACCCTGAACTAGACGGTGTTTACATACGATGTGACTATATATACGAAGGCCACGAGGGCTGGCTATATTCACAGCAAAAACGTATATAGGCGGTAAATAAGTACATGTATTTGATTGATCCACCCCTGCGCGTGCTGTAACCTCACCGTGGTGCAGGGGTGTAACATTCTCTTTGATAATGGCCAATACAGCACAAATTGAAATTTGAGTAACAGTCAGTATCTATCAGTGATATTTGTATTTTTGCACAGTTCTTTACACTGTTTTTATTAAAATCTTGACTTTTTATATTAATGTTGATCATCACCTTATTTGTTTGCATTACTGTAGTTTGACACCCAACAGCCGATGTGCTGGGGTGTCGTTAAACATTCATTCATTCATTCACTGATCCATATTACAGAACCATCTGGAACAGGAGGAATACATACTAAGTACTGTACGAACAGTGCATTTTCTGAACAGGGGATGGGGTGGGGGAGTATATGAATTTAGCGGACCCTTTTGTGTACGTTTTCCATAGATATATGAATAGCGTCATATTGTCCCTACAGTACTAACAAAACAAAAAATTATAATAAATAAATAAATAAATAATGATGATGATGATGATGATGATGATGATGATGATGAATAAATAAATAAATAAAAATAACAATTACAAATTATCAGCGGCTGAAGTAGATTAACTGAAAGAGAAACTAACTACGGACAGTACACAAACTAACAACAGGACTTGAACTTAATAATTTTTCACTGATTGCAATTTTGAGGCTGCTTACGTAAATTTTGTAAAAAAGTTAATTTTACCGTAAATAATTATGACTAAAAGGTTATTTTGCTGTATTTAGTCACATTTCAAATGCTCAAGATTGCAAGGGCCAATAAAACTCAAAATACATTTTTTTATAGGCTACTAGTAAAGCTTAGACCACTCCCGGGTCCCCCTCTACATTTATGTAACGTTTCTGTAACAACCGCCCCCACCCACCCTACTCCACCGCGACGTGATTTTACCAACATTATAATACATGTAATAATAATAATAATTATAATAATAATATATAATAATAATAATAATAATAATAATAATACACAATTACTACTACTGCTGCTACTACTACTACTACTACTACTACTACTACTACTACTACTACTACTACTACTACTACTACTACTACTACTACTACTACTACTACTACTATTATTATTATTAGCCTACTACTAACTTTTTGGGGTGAAGGGGCGGTGTTTTATCTGGAAGAGTTTTGGCTATAAAAATGCAAGATTAACGCTATACATTAAAACCGAAATACCACTTTGCGAACCAGTCACAATAATTTGCACACGTGCCTAATAATAATAATAATAATAATAATAATAATAATAATAGTTCCGACTGTTTATTATTTTATTTCAGCGTATTCGCGGTTATTTTCGTCATGAAATAATATATATTTTATTATTTGCCATGTATATAGCCGGCCCTCATTTGCCAAGTCTCTATACATGGCGATTGTTTACATAAAATCCACAAATACATCATACGGTTGTCGTATATATAGCCTCATCACTACGAGTCTGTTTTTTCGTATTTTTATGACTTTTTACAAGAAGACTTCCAAATTTTAAAAATAAAGCGTGTTGTGGAATTCCTTTGATCGTAGTTCAATTAAATGTTTTGGATCATACAGTAACTAGGTTTGGTATTCCAAATGAATGTAATTTCCATTTATAATGCATATTTAGAGAAACAAGGCCCACTAAATCTGTGACTGAGCTCCTTTAATATGAAAGAAATAATCGACGAAAATCAGTTTTATTCTATTTCCGACATTATTTTAATAGCAAGCTTGCTTCTAATGGAATAATGTGGGTTTCCTCTAAGACTGTCAGAATTACGAAAGTTTGTTTGTTTTGTTTAACGACACCACTAGAGCACACTGATTTATTAATCATCGGCTATTAGATATCAAACATTGGATAATTTTTACACGAAGTCATAGAGACAAACAAAACTGCAACATTTTTTTCATTAGCAGCAAGTGATTTTTTTATATGCACTTATTCACAGACTGAACACCACATATCACTGCCTTCGATATACCAGTCGTGGAGCACTCGTTGGGACGGGAAAAAACAATCCGAGAATGGGATCACTGGTGTGTTTTGATCCTACGACGTAAGTACACTAGGCAATCCCGTTACAGACTCACCCGGGGGGAGGGGGGGGGGGGGGGATTTGGTTCGTTTTTGTTTGTTGTTTTCGTTCCAGCCAGTGCACCATGACTGGTATATCAAAAGTCGTGGTGTGCGCTATCCTATCTGTGCGATGGTGCATATAAAAGATCCCTTGTTACTACTGGGAAAATGTAGCGGGTTTCCTTTCTGACACTATATGTCAAAATTACCAATTGTTTGACATCCAATAGCCGATGATTAATAAATCAGTGTGCGCTAGTGGTGTCGTTAAACAAAACAAACAACTTTCGTAATTCTGACAGTCTTAGAGGAAAACCATATTATTCCATTAGAAGCAAGCTTGCTACTAGTTGAAAACTATAGCGGGTTTCCTCTATGATTGTGTCAAAATTACCATATGTTTGGCATCCAATAGTCGATGATTAATAAAAAAAATCAATGTACTCTACTCGTGTCGTTAAACAAAACAAACTTTTTGTTTGTGTTTTTGTTCGTATTGTAGACAGTACATAACATTATTAAATTATCTTATCAATTCCGGTATTGTCGTGGAATGTGTTACCGACCTGGGCCCATATTTTCGAAGCTCTCTTAGTGCTACAAAATAGTAAAACCATCGTAGGGTGTGACGTCACTACAGCACACGCCATAGTGACGTCATATCTTACGATAATTTTACGATTTCGTAGGCTAAGATTGCTTCGAAAATATGGGCCCTGCACCGTATCCCTCGTCCAATTTCACGAAACGCAGATACAAGAGTCCGAAGTGTCCCGAATATCCATGTACTTGACGCCGATTAACACCGAACGTAATCGTTCATCTACAAGGTAAGACAAGACGATTGGCTTAGTGGTGGAGCACACACCTGAGGTCAGATATATATTTAGTAAAATCACCATCCAGCAAGAGATCGGATTTTCCCATAGAAAGGGATGCACATACCATGACCTTTGGTGTATAATAGTCTAGGAGCGAACATCAAGGTCCTATTGTCGATTGGGCTAGATCCCGCATCCGTCCATTCTAAATATTTTAATATACCGTCAGACCTTCGTTTTTGAGGAGTGCTAAAAATCGCACTCCTCAAAATGCTTACGAGGTGTGTGTGTGTGTGTGTGTGTGTGTGTGTGTGTGTGTGTGTGTGTGTGTGTGTGTGTGTGTGTGTGTGTGTGTGTGTGGAAATCACACACCACAAAATGCAGAGGGGGAAATCGCACGCCTCAAAATAATCAGAATTAGAGGCAAGAGACCGAAAGGAATTGCACCCATGAATATGATTAAGTTCGAGGAGTAATGATTTCTAAATTAAATATCTCAAGGGTTAATGTTTTGTGTTTTCAAAATAAATATCCTAATTTAACTAATATGATGGTTATTCTCAAAGATGAAGGAATGGGCCATTGCAGTCTTACACATGAACACAATATTTATCGATTTCTTATGTATTATATGCATATCATGTTGCATTAAAATTCTGAATCATAATTGCCCATTGGACTATTTATCGTTCCAGCCAGTGCACCACGACTGGTATATCAAAGGCCGTGGTATGTACTATCCTGTCTGTGGGATGGTGCATATAAAAGATCCCTTGCTGCTAATCGAAAAGAGTAGCCCATGAAGTGGCGACAGCGGATTTCCTCTCAATATCTGTGTGGTCCTTAACCATATGTCCGACGCCATATAACCGTAAATAAAATGTGCTGAGTGCATCATTAAATAAAACCTTTCTTTTTTTCTGAATCATGGTAATCTGTTGACTATTTATGAATAAGGAATTGAAACTGATTTGTTTGTGCTTATTCTGTTTTATTTAAAACAAGTACAATAATTTTGGTTTTCATCGCAGAATGATATGATTTCTCCATGGACACGAACCTGTGAACTGAATGTAAAAGTGTAACAACCACATGGCACAGGGTTATCACATTTATCATGATATCATAATATACATGTTATGTACCTGCAAATTCTTTATTTTAAAAAACAACAAAAAACGTCATAACAGAGAAAATGTCAACATCTATTGTTTTCTACCCAAATATATCTTACTACAATTTTTATAAATATATTTTTTTACAAACAGGATTAGCTTTCATTTTCGGTGTACTGTAGTTAACACGTTATTTATTATACACTCGAAAAAAAACCCAACAACAAACAAACCTAATGTAAATTTAATTTTAAAATATACATGCTTTACACTCGGTAAATTGGAATTACTGAGTTAAAATTAAATCGGTGTGTTTGTTTCAGGTGCCCGTCAACCGATCACATGTACTTGAAATCTGACTCTACCAAGGTCAAT
This sequence comes from Gigantopelta aegis, assembly GCF_016097555.1. Taxonomy (NCBI): domain Eukaryota; kingdom Metazoa; phylum Mollusca; class Gastropoda; order Neomphalida; family Peltospiridae; genus Gigantopelta; species Gigantopelta aegis. The sequence goes on along the minus strand of NC_054709.1, from coordinate 10,329,540 downwards.
CTTCTTGGCTTTAAATCACGTGGCAGTATCGTGAAACAGAAAGTAGAAATGTCTGGAGTACGTCGCTATGCTATTAACAAAAACAAAACCTGCTTTACTAAATTCGTTTGTTGGTGTACGCGTTTACTGCGATATCAACATATATACACATTATACACATCATAGAATTATTGGACAACGCACCTATTATTTTTTCTGCACGTGATCAAAACAACGACAGTGTAAAATAAATTTTGCGATCATTACCTGCATTTTCAATCTAATTAAAATTAGCTCCACTATTACATGTGGATCTAACAGCAGCCAGTTGGTGCTCATGTCCACCAATCAAAACCTTACTTGCAGAATCATGCCATTGATTTAAAAATAATCTGAAAACATTCCGAATTATCCTGAGGGTATACGATATGTTTCGAACCCGCTGTCGCCGCTTCATGGGCTACTCTTTTCGATTAGCTGCAAGGGATCTTTTATATGTACCATCCCACAGATAGGGTAGTACATACCACGGCCTTTGATATACCAGTCGTGGTGCACTGGCTAGAACAAGAAATAGCCCAATGGGCCTACCGACGGGGATCGATCCTAGACCTACCACGCATCGAGCGAGCGCTTTATCACTGGCTACGTCCCGCCCCCGGTTATTGGATGTCAAACATTTGGTAATTTTGACAGGAAACTCTACATTTTACCATTAGTAGCAGATACTATTTTATATGCACCATCCCACAGACAGGATAACACATACCACAGCCTTTGATATACCAGTCGTGGTGCACTGACTTAATCGAGAAATAGCCAAATGGGCTCACAGATGAGAATCGATCCTAGACCGAACGCGCATCAGATGAACGCTTCGACATTGGGCTAAGTCCGGCCCCTGCATATTATAAGCTCCATCTTTGTATTTTATACAAACATAACTACGGTAGTAATTAATTAAATTTGATCTAAAATGTGATGTGTTCCCTAAGTATGCAGTGGCGGATCCAGAAAATCCATGTGGTGGGGGGGGGGGGGGGACAATGACATGAGGTGGAATGCCAAGGGAACTTTGGGGGGAGGTTTGGAGGGGGGTTGTAATATATAATATGAATGAATGTTTAACAACACCCCAGCACAAAAATACACATCGGCTATTGGGTGTCACAAATGGTAAGTATATGAAAATAATATTTATATATAATTAAGTAAAACCACAGTGGAAACAAAACAAATACAAATTCGGGCTTGAAAAATCCCCTGCGTTCATTAACCTATACGAAGATGCCTGGGGAAAGGTAGAGATGAAAGTAGGTGAGATTATATCAAATTCATACACACGTTTATGGTTTAGTTACAAGCGATCGTCAAACGTTGAAACTGGACACGAGTGTAAACAAACACGTGGTCGCAGTAGCAAACTTTAAACGCACTCTGTCACGGATGGTTGACCTAATTAATCACCCAACAAAATGTTATATGAAAATATATACATTTGATTTGTCGCTAAAAGTACTTTATTGAACCATCTACATAACCACCATATCACACTTATTATTGATATTTAAAAAAACAACAACTGAATTATGGGTATGGTCCATAATTCTGAGAACAATAAGTTCAATAACGGCTATTTGGAGAGCAGAGGTGTGACATATTAATCTGAGTCACGTGACGGGCATTCCCCGAATAACCGCAGTGTCAAAACATTTTGATTCCTACTCGAGACAGCGCAGAATGCGGTTGTGTTTTTCAAACGTCGAGGTTTCTCCTCTCCCCCCCCCCCCCCCCCCCCCGCTTGGCCAAGTATCGTGTTGAACACAATGGGAGCACGGCTATTGTCACCTTGTATTATGGTGACAATAAACAGAAGAAGACGAGACTGGCAGGGGCGGTTCAGGGGGAGCCAAAAAGGGCAGCTAAACTGCCGGCGTCGGCCCCTTCTGCGTCGCCACCCCACACTACTCGGAAGCAGCAGACGCCAAAGCTGTCGGCTAAACCGGCCGTGGCGGCCCCTCCCCCTACAGAACCAACGCCGATGGAAACAGGAAAAGTGTCGTCTGCACCAACCAATCCACCGGCGTCTCCAAGAGTTGTTGCGACAGCGGTTGCAGAGCGTGAAGCCAAGAAGAGGAAGGTGTCGGTCCCAATCTAATTAAAAAGAAAGAAGTGTTTTATTTAACGACGCACTCAACACATTTTATTTACGGTTATATGGCGTCAGACATATGGTTAAGAACCACACATATTTTGAGAGGAAACCCGCTGTCGCCACTACATGGGCTACTCTTCCGATTAGCAGCAAGGGATCTTTTATTTGCGCTTCCCACAGGCAGGATAGCACAAACCATGGCCTTTGTTGAACCAGTTATGGATCACTGGTCGGTGCAAGTGGTTTACACCTACCCATTGAGCCTTGCGGAGCACTCACTCAGGGTTTGGAGTCGGTATCTAGATTAAAAATCCCATGCCTCGACTGGGATCCGAACCCAGTACCTACCAGCCTGTAGACCGATGGCCTGCCACGACGCCACCGAGGCCGGTCAATCTAATTAAAATTTTAATTAGATTGGTGTCGGTCCAGGACTTGTCCGACACACAGCCCACGACTTGGCAGATCGCACGCAACAAGCTTCCTGGACGGTACCGCGACTGTGTGAAGGGGGAGTTCACTGCGACCTCTCAGCTGCCAGGCCCCTTCGTCACCAAGAGCTGGAGACCAACACCAACTGGTCATGGGCGGTACCAGTTCCAGTACGTCAAGGGAAGTCGCATCTACTACCTGACGTCGGAGCGGAACGGGATGTACCGGCAAGGCTTGCTGAAATCAGACATGGATAATCCAATCGTCCATCGGATTATCAAGCTGATACTTCCGGAAGACTACTCAGCAATACTTGGGGAGAGTGCTACATCGACCTGCCGCACTTCTTCCCGAAGTTGGCCTCAGATTACAGTTATCTTCCCATTTGGTTGTCAAAAATCCGGAAGTTTCACCGCGCAAGTAGTCTGCTGTTTGACTGTGATTATTTCATGGCAGACAGCTATGAAGTGGCAACTGTTTGACTGAAGTGACAGGGGATAGCATGTAGTTTGTAAACATGTGTAACTTGCTGACATTGAAGACTTGTTTGTGGTAATTCCGGCCCATGCAAAAGTAGTGCTTTTTGTGTAAAATGGGTGTACTCCGGCCTGCTTTAGAGGGTGTGTCTGTTTAAACCAATATGCTGGGAGAAAGAGCTGGACAACAGGGGTTGTCCTTTTCAGGGTATGTGTCCCCCATGCAGGCAAAGGTACATACAAAACTTCACGGGCCTGCTGATATTAATAAAAATGTTATAGCCACTAAGGCTATATAGAAACATATAGCGAAATTAATTGTGGTCTGAGGCCAGTTCCGAGCCGATCATCCCATCAACTCGCTATGAGTTCCGCTGCGGAACCTCTCCTAGGACATGCACTTTTTTAGGGCTTTGTTGGACTTAAAAAAAATTGGCCGCAGTTCAAAATTTTTTTTTTTTTTTTTTTTTTGTAAACAGTCCGACGCAGTTTATTTTGGCAGCCCGTCTAAATTGCTCAAGTCACCTTAAAACCTTTTCGGTCGAGCAATCTAATTTTATTCTTTGGACTTAAATTTTTGTAGCACATTGTGGTCTTCGGTCTTTGACCTAACTACTAAATTCGTATTCCAAATTCTGCCCACCTCAAACTTACGACCCCCCCCCCCCCCCCCCCCCCCCCCCCCCCCCCCCCCCCCCCCCCCCGGCTCGAACCATAAGATCGGACTTTAAACTTTTTAGACCTTCGTTCAAAATTTTATGTCGAAATTACTTCTGGGTTTTTTAAATATTATTAAATAGTCCGATCCTCTCTTCTTTCTCTTATTTATTTTTGGACTGTCCTTCTAAAATGCTCCAAATTATATAAATATTCGGCCGAGCAGTCAATTCAATTATATTTGGCTTGTAACCTTTTTCTTTCTAATTTTAATCCTACTAATTTCTTTTACTAATTGCTATTTTCAAAATTCTGTCCATTTTCAACCCCCATCCCAAATCAGGCGTGTTATATCTATCTATCTAATTTCTTTTTGACCGCCCGATCTAATCTAGCGACCAAATTTAATAAGTAGAATTTTCTTTATTAATTATATTAATTAGAGATGCGCATCAAAATTTTAAAGGCCCACTATTTAATTTTGGGATGTAAATTTCGAAATTATCCCCTTAATTTTGTTCTGTCCCGGAGCAAGTCACTGGCTATCCAGAGACAGGCTCCGGGATGGACATGCTCGAAACTCTAGTGGTAGGGCCTATATGAGCATGTTAAAATTATTCGCACTCGCACTCAAAACATTTACTAAGCTCGTGTAACGAGAACGCTAAACCGTCCTATGCGACGTAGGGTACATAAAAAAAAAAACACAATGAAAATAAGTTATTAAACAATAATAAAAACATGTACTGAATGATAATAAGCTTATACAATAATCTATTTTAGTAACAGAAGCATGTTAAACGTCGACAATCCCAACTAGTTAGGCCTTTGCATCTATAGATAAATTTAAGGTTAGTCGTACGCAAAAAAACAAACATCTGGATCACGAACACCTTCATTTTCCACCTTGTCAAATTCATTATTATACAAAATATGCCATAACAGCTGACTTGGGATAGGAATTGTTACATTTTTAAAGAATACGCTGAACTAGACGATGTTTATATACGATGTGAATATATATACGAACGCCGTGTATATAGCCTCCGCTAACGAGGGCTAGCTATATTCACAGCAAAAATGTATATAAGCGGTAAATAAATATTTGATTAATCCATATTACCGAACCATCTCGAACAGGAGGAATACATACTAAGTACTGTATGAACAGCGCGTTTTCTGAACAGGGGAGGGAGAATACATGAATTTAGCTGACCCTTTTGTGTACGTTTTTCATAGACATATGATAGCGTAATATTGACCGTACAGTACTAGCAAAATAAATAATAATAGAAATATTTTAATATTAATAATAATACACAATTATTATTATTATTATTATTAGCCTACTACTACCTTTTTGGGGGCGGTGTTTCATCTGGGAGAGTTTTGGCTATAAAAAATGTAAGATTAACGTGCGTGCACACACGCACATAATATGGCAGGCTGAACGTGTCCCTGCACGTAGAGCTGGATTCAATTGGGTTAAGTAATAATTCAATCTAATTAAAATTAAATGGTGAGTTCATGTTCTGAATATTTATTATTTTATTTCAGCGTATTCGCAATTATTTTCGTTATGAAATTAATCATATATTTTTTTATTATTATTTGCGACGTATATAGCCGGCCCCCATTTGACAAGTCTCTGTACACGGCGGTCGTTTATATAAAATTAAAAAAATACATTATACGGTTGTCGTATATATGGATCGTAGTCATAACGGCCCCAGTACTAAACGGCCTTAACAATAATTGGTTAAACAAAGAGTTTAAAATCTACATATGTGGTTAGTGTACTAGTACATCTGTGTTAATATGTAGATTTTAAGTACAGGTAAGTTTTGGAGAAACATGAATAGTTATTATTATAACCATTTCAAACACATCGCCCGAGCCATTGTACAAGCGATTGCACCAAGCAAAGGGCGTCCCACCCCAACCCTACCTCAAAGCCCAAACATGAGAGGGAACGCTAACAAATACATTTACGATGAAAACTATTTATTACAAACTATGGTTGCATTAAACCAGTATTTTACTGATATTTAAGGAAGAGCTCTCTTTCAAGATTAACTCACAGCGATTTTTTTTTTTTTTGATTTTTTTTTTTTACCCAGGGCAGAGGAAAAGTTACTCCTTTTGATTTGACAATTAACAAAACCGCCCGAGCCTTAAAACACTCCGAATACCTAACCGATTACCTAATAAAAACACGAATGGTATGAAATGTTTGCAAAGCAGATTTTATACAAACTCGATACACTCACTGTAGAAGTTAAAAGGCTAACTGCGGTTACCTGCCGACAGTATCAAAGATCGGTCTATCGGTCTTTTCAAATACAAGGTCAATTGGTGGTCTTAATTATATTAGTAAATTGGGGGACAGGCCCGTTGTGGCCCCCGGGTGAGCACCTTTTCTGTGATTGAATTATTAAAATAATGAATTACAGGGCGGGCACGCACGACACCCCGACGAGTAGCGCCACATGGAACTCGTCCGGGGGGCACGGCCGGGTCGGTCTATCAGTGTTGTTAAATAAAATGTTGATTGGTGGTCTTAATTACAATAGTAAATTGCGTTGTGTAGGCTAATAAATTGTTACCAGTAATTCCGTTGTTTTGATTGTTTTTATACATATTTTTGAACTGCCTGTGATATAGGCTATATTGATTACTAATTATTACTAATGGGAATTAATTTAACGTGATAGTACCTATTGGCCGTTTTGACCATTTCTTTTGGTCGTTTTGACTTTTTTCTTTGGCCGTTTTAACCATTTTCTTTGGCCCTTTTAACTTTTTTCTTTGGCCGTTTTGACCTAAAATCTGGATGCCCACTCAAGAAATAACCATAGGAATCAAACCAATTGGAATTTCTTCAAGCAAAATTAGTCTTATTATAGCTGAAGGAGTTCAAAACCCATTTTTAAAAACATAATGAGATTATAATTATCAACTGAGGCAGGACATGGAATAATTCCATACATATTTTTAAAAAGACGAACATTTCTCCGATTTGGAGTAGGGGAAATGAAAAATGCAATAATTCAAAGTATATGGAATAATAAACCAAATGACCACTCATTTTGCTGCTTATCAAGAGTTCTATCACGTGGAATGTGTCTTATGCAAATTAAGTCATTATCAAGGTCATCACAGGTCAAAACGTCAAAATGTCTTTCTTTGATTTCTCAAATTACCTTAAAATGTGTTTTTGACCAAGATGAAAGATAAAAGTTTAACACAATACCTCACCTTTTTCTTGAATTGTTGTTGACGATAACAATAAAATCTATTTTCATCAGCCTTATCGATGCCTCATATGGTGTTTCAGGGTAACGAAGTGCATTTGAGCCATACACTACTTGATCATGGATGATGCTGAACAAGGTATTCCTACTGATAATCAAGCTGATGTTGACCAGGGGGACATTGAATTGCCAGAGAAAAAAATACGAAAGTGTTGTATTTTTAATTGCAATGATCGGGACCCTGAACTCAATTCACCAAAGGACTGGGACTCCTGGACAAAACTTGTTCAAGCTGCTGAAATTAGGGGCAATAATGATATTCTTAGGATTTCTGCAAAAGCTGAATCTGGTCGTGTCCCAAAGGTGTTTTATCATAGGCAGTGTAGAAATCGTTTCATAAAGAAGAGAGACTTGGACGCCATTCTTGAGAACCAGAATTCGGGGGATTCATCTGAAGCCACTGGTAAACCAAAGACTTTTCATAGGAGAGAATCATCTGTCCCATTTGCATCTACCGTGTACAAACCTATCTGCATCTTCTGTTTAAAGTGTAGCAAATACATAAAATGTACAAATACTAGGGACCAACTAATTAAATGTGTAGATCTTCGTGCCGACTGGACAATCAGAGAGGCAGCTGTGCGGAACGAAAATGATCGTATAATTGCTATTCTTTCAAGGGCATTAGTGGCTGCCGAAGGACATTATCATGGGCAGTGCTATCGTGCATTCACAAGGCCACCAAAGAAAGTGACAAATGATGACAAAAACAATCTTTCTACAACGGAAATAGAACTTGATCCTGAAGTAATTTACACCAGAGCTGAAAAAAGGAGTTATGAAGAACTGTTTAGATTTATTAGAAATGATCTGTTTCAGGAACCTAATGTTGTTAGACTTATTGAACTGACAAAGAAACTGACAGATAGTTTAGTATCTATGGGTGTAACAGGGGTCAAAAGTTCTACCAAAAAACATATTCAGAGAAAACTTGTTGCTGAGTTTGGTGAAAGCCTACACGTGATTCCTGATGAGAAAGGTAAAATCTTGGTGTACCCAGATAATCTTTCACTAGGTGAGGTTGTTAAGGAAAATATGAGGTTGAAAGAAGAACTGCAGATTTTCAAAGTGAACACATGTCACAATGAAAATATGGCCAAGCATGTCTCCCTCATGCTTAGAAGTGATATCAAAATGCAGGAAACCAAAATGCCTTGGCCTCCTGTACCTGCTCAGTTAAAACAGTCATCTGAATTTATTCCTATTTCATTAAATGCATTTTTGAGATATCTTTTCAGCGGGGAATCTACCAGCTGCTCAGGTAGGGTAGATAGATTAGTGGACTCAATTGAGCAGGACATTGTGTACGGTGTTACTTGCTCAAGACTTAAGTCCCCAAAACACATCATATCACCAGAGGCGGTAAAGACACTCACTGGAAATGGTGACAATACGGATTCTAAACCGCTATGGACATGGAATGTCCTATACACAGCTTGAAGAGGTTGAGACAGCTCTTGCTCTTCAAAAGTTAGAAACTCATAAAACTATCGGTATTGCTTTGCCAGAGGACATTGAACCGAACATCATGACGACCCTGGCATGGGACAACATAGACAGGCTCGAAGAAACACTAAGCGGTGGAAGCACTTCACACAGAGTGAATGGAATCGTGGTACAGCCAAAGGCATTCGGACCGGACCCCATGCCAAAGGATATCCCAATGCGTAGTCTACAGGAGTCTGATAAGAAGCCAAGGAAAGTTGCAAACATACTTGGGCATGATATATGTGACGCACTTCTTGGACTTCACGCCTTCACAGGGTGCGACACAGTGAGTTCATTTGCTGGCAAAGGCAAGCTTTCCACTTTAAAACTAGTCTGCAAAAGTGAGGAACATCAAGAAACGTTGAAACGCCTTGGTTCCAATTGGGATGTGTCTACTGACCTCTTCAACAGTCTAGAGGCCCTTACTTGCAAGATATACTGTTCAGGCTCTAAAACAAAAAGAATCAATGAACTACGTTTCAATCTGTTCTGTGCCCGGAAAGGTGAGGCAGCTCCCCCCATGTTCAAAGTCCTTACTTAACCACAGTAAGAGGGCGAATTACCAGTGTGGAATATGGAAGAGGAGCTTGGAGGCATTCCCTGAGATTCTCCCAGCCATTGGCAATGGATGGACAATTGAAAATGATGAACTGGTCATTGATTGGAGTGATGCACCACCTGCCCCAGAAGCTGTTCAAAGGAGTGTGTTGAGGAAACCTGGACTTGTCTTCAAAATAATCTGAAGTGTACATATATGTGCAAACTGATAACTTGTTCCAATCAGAAAGACACTGAGGATGACTTTGTGACTTTAAACGATATAGACGATGGTGACAGCGGCGATGATGACGACGACGATGCCAGCGAAAGTGATTGATCTTCAGTTTCAGGTGGTACCTTCTCAGTAACAAGTTGGCCGCCTTTGCCTAGATTCACAATTGCACTGTTTTCATCTTAAATCTTTGTATTCTTTTGAAAGCTGCGAACCGTTTACCACTAATATGCACTGTTTTCCATGGATTGGGGTTAACATTTTGTGGAAATTTTGGAGTAAAAAACTCTGTTTAGCTAAGTACCTCTGGCAAAAACCGTTTACTAGTCATTTTTATCATCTATGGTATATATAGGCCATGTTTACATGGCTCAATGGGCAGGTTTACGGCAATCTCCCAAAATTTTGACGTTTTGACCTCTGATGACCTTGATAATGACCTAATTTGCATAAGACACATTCCATGTGACAGAACTCTTGATAAGCAGCAAAATGAGTGGTCATTTGGTTTATTATTCCATATACTTTGAATTATTGCATTTTTGATTTCCCCTACTCCAAATCGGAGAAATGTTCGTCTTTTTAAAAATATGTCTGGAATTATTCCATGTCCTGCCTCAGTTGATAATTATAAACTCATTATGTTTTTAAAAATTGGTTTGGTTCCTATTATGATTTCTTGAGTGGGCATTTAAATTGTAGGCACCAGCAAAAAATCATGACCTTTTGACCTCTGGTGACCTTGATAATGACCAAATTTGCATAAAACCTATTTTACTTAATAAAACATTTAATAAGCAGCACTATGAGTGGTCATTTGTTTAATTATTCCTCCTACTTTTGGAGTAATTGCATTTTTGATTTGCCCTACCCCAAAATTTTGTCCTCAATTTTCGACATGCATACCTACATTCAAAGGCCGATTACTACAATTTAGCTGTGGATCCAGCTTTGGCTTCAAAGATTTTCTGAAACTATAGACCTAGTACTTTCAGAAAATCACAATGGCGTTTACTCCCCCCAGGTGGTACCAATATCTGGGCTAGCTCATGGCCTAACACGCTCACTGCATCAGTACACAGGGTGCACTGACTAATGATAACAATGCACCCGCCCCCATTTAATGGCACAGCACGTACTCTAATAAGGAACCGGACAAAAGAATACCGGTTCCGAGTACACAATTGCAATGCACCCGGGGGAAGCTGAACAAAAGAATATCGGCCTCCCCACCCAAACCCCCAATACTTGCTGCTGGCAATAACTTGGTACTTGGTGATGCCACGACCAGAAGCAGTCAGGCCCTTTATAAGGGCCCTATGGGCAACCTAGGGAGACACCACAGCATCGTAGAGGTCTAAAATTAACGAGCTACACTCGATTCACTAATATCAAAACCTATATTAGCTCGGCCATTTACCTTTCGACCGACCGTTCAAAATTGCGCCAAATTCCTCAAATCAAAATTGCGCACCCTTTTCTTTTTGGCATTTAACTGTCCATTCAAATTCCATAGCACCACCACCACCCCCACCCGCCTGCTACCGATTTGATCGGGCTGCTGGTGCTCCCTTGCACCTGCCAGTGCAGGCGGTCCCTCCTCTCCCCCCCCCCCCCCCCCCCACCTTTCCTGTCATGGACGGAGGAGCCGGCCAAGGCCGGCTCTTGTGCCCACGACAGGCGTGCGCTACAACAGCGTGTTCTGAATGTGCACGTAAAACCCTATGACATGACATGACTTGAGTCTGTTTTACCGTAATTTTTTAACTTATGAACAAGAGTTCTAACTTTTTAAAATGAAGCATGTCATGGAATTCCCTCGATCGTAGTTCAATTAAAATGTTTTGAATCATACAGTAACTATTATCCTGTTCAATTATTTAGACCCAAAGTTTTTTGCAAATGTTACGTTTATTTCCTATTCGATATTTGTTTTCTTTGCATTTACATGAAAACAAACCCATACCCCGACAGGTTTTATATACAAATCATCATATAAAATGCACGAAGTTGACTTAATTCCACTTTTTAAAAATCTCTGTGTCTTTTGAATGCACGTTATTTCTCCTATAAATAACTACGGTCATTTGCATATCAAAACATTGGGATCTGAGGCTACGTGAAGGCCATTATAGCTTGTTTCACTAAATCAAGGTTATTATTGTTTTGCAGTGTGTAACAGCATTGTCTAATCTTTCCGTTAAACATAGATGTAAACAAACAGAACATGTAACCCTTTCTTGTAGGTGCATTATATTTAATAAATTTAGCTAATGTATTATGTATTTTTATTTTTATTATATCAATTATATATTAGCATACCATACCTAACCTAACACAACTGAGGTGTAGCACAGTAATAAACACAAATCACCTCACACACCACAGGAATGTGCTTTCCAAATTTATAAATAAATTTAATGCAGGGCCGGACCCAGAAGACCAGGGGGGGGGGGGGTAAAATGTCAAAGGCCACCAACATAAAATAATAATAATAATGTTATTTAATTTGCCTCTAAATTGGGAACTCATACGTATATATATATATATATATATATATATATATATATATATATATATATATATAGTATTTAGGGTGGTGCTAGGGGCTGGGGTTTGGGGGTTGGGTGTTACATTTGTAATGCGAAAAACCAAAGGGCTATTGTTCGGACTCGTATGGGTTCAACCACTTTTTCATCCCGCAGACACAGCCCTGAATGTTCAAAATACGATAGCATTGCTTGGTCAATGACATCATTATTTCGATCTATGACTGCACGTGCTATTGTAGCAATGTGTAAACCACGTAAAATACAAGTTAGGTAGGGTATATAAATTCATTGAAAATGTATTAGTCGACATTCTTATTATTGTTATTTGAGGAAAAATATGGGTAAATCGAAAAACACTTCAGTTCATGTAAAATCGTGTATTAAGAACGATTTCGATTATTTTGAAGATGAATATCAGCGCGGTAGACCTAGGTATGCTTCTTATCGAATTGTCGATCGAGTTGCCGCTGTACTTAAAGTTTCGGTTTCAACAGTAAAAAGAACTGTGAAAAATCTAAGCTCTACGAATCCAAGCACAGAAATCACTGTTAAAAAACGCGACCGAAAACTCATCGATTTATTTGATAAAGATGTTATTAGACGACGAGTATACAGATTTTATAGAGAGGGCGAATTACCAACATTACATAAGATTAACGTGGTTTTAAGGGAGGAATGTGGAATCAACATATCTATATCAACTTTACGAAGAACACTCCATGACCTAGATTTTAAATACCAACATATGTCTACAACCGGAAAAGTGATTTTTGAGGACGCCAATATATCAGACAGGAGACTGTCCTATCTCCATGAAATATCCAGTTTACGAGAACAGGGGTATTTAATAGTGTATCAAGATGAGACCTGGGTGAATGTCAACCACACAACATCCCACCACTGGACAGATATCCACCCGGGCACAAGTACCGCCAATCACCTGCCGAAATCAGACGCTGCTGATCGAGTTCCTAAACTCTGTTCGGTGACTGGGAAGGGAAAAAGACTTATTATTTGTCATGCTGGCTGTGATAAATATGGACTGATAGATGGCTGTGAATTGATCTTTGAGGCTAAAAAAAAACAGACGGAGACTATCATGGTGAGATGAATCATGAAAATTTCATCAAATGGTTTGAAGAACAACTTATGCCTTCTCTACCAGAACCTTCTGTTATCGTCATGGATAACGCAAGCTACCACAACAAATTAACTGAGATTACACGATGTCCTGCACTAAACGCTAAAAAGGAAGAAATTCAGTCGTGGCTACGAAACAAAAATATACCTTTTGAGAGTAACATGACAAAGCCAGTTCTTTATGAACTTGTGAAAAGTAACAAATGTGCAAAGCAATTTGTTACTGATGCTATTGCTGAACGCCATGGGCACTTGTGTCTAAGACTGCCGCCAAGACATTCTGAACTCAATCCGATAGAACTGATCTGGAGTCAAGTCAAAGGGCACATAGCTCGTCATAATGATGGTAAAATGACCACGGTGCGAAGAGAACTTGCACATGCATTGAACTCTGTCACACCTACACACTTCTCTGACGCAGTTAAACGTGTAATAAAGATCGAAGAAGATTTTAGAAAACAAAATAGTTTTATAAGAAATAAAATACCCCCTGTGATAGTCCCCCTTAACGAAGATAGTGATGAAGAAATGAGTTCGTCGACTGATTAAGTTATTTCTCCATACCCATCAGGAGTATTACTTTAATGTATGTATGAACTCTTTAACACCAAAAACTATTTATTTCCATATCATTCACTATCAAACAACCTAATAACCTATAAACTAATCGACTAGAAATGCATATAGACTACACATACATACGAGAGAAATGTTTATTTAACGACACACTCAACGCATTTTATATACGTTTATGTGGCGTCAGGCAAAACGGTTAAGGAGCATTATGACAGTGAGAAAGAAACTCGCTACCGCCACATGGGCCACTGTTTCCGATAAGCAATTTTGATCAGCAATAAGGGATGTTTTATATGCACCATCCCATAGACAGGATAGCACATACCACAGCCTTTATACATCAGTTGTGGTGCACAGGCTGGAACTAGACACAACCCAATGGGTCCACCATGTGGGATCGATCAGTCGACCTACCATGAGCGAACGCTTTACCTCTCAGCTACGTCCCGCTCCATATACAAAAGAAGCCGTAAGTGGGGTTGGGGTTGTGCAGAGGGTCACACCTCCACCAATCGCATGCATACCATAGTCTTCTCTCTCTCTCTCTCTCTCTCTCCCTATAACCATATAACCATAGATTAAAATACGTTGAGTGCGTCGTTACATAAATGACGTCTCTCCCACTCTCTCTTGTATTCCACAATATAATTATAATATTTGATACATATTTTTTTTTCAAACTGAGGTTTTGTCACTTGAACTCCCCACCTGAATCCGCGCCTGCTTCATGTTTACAGATATTTTCTTAAATATAGGTCATACTACGATTTGTGCGGATAGGACGATAGAACCGAACATTAGTTTGAAACGCACTATAGAATGATGCTTTCGATATGCAAATGACCTTAGTTATTTATAGGAGAAATAACGTGCATTCAAAAGACACAGAGATTTTTAAAAAGTGGAATTAAGTCAACTTCATGCATTTTATATGATGATTTGTATATAAAACCTGTCGGGGTTTGGGTTTGTTTTCATGTAAATGCAAAGAAAACAAATATCGAATAGGAAATAAACGTAACATTTGCAAAAAACTTTGGGTCTAAATAATTGAACAGGATAATAGGTTTAGTATTCCAAATGAATGTAATTTCCATTTATAATCCACATTTCGAGAAATAAGGCCCACTAAATCCGTGATTGAGCGCCTTTAATACTAACACAGCGTAGTTTTTCTGATGAATGTAATGAAGAACAGAATTCTCTTCGTGATGTAGGTTGTTGTATTTGACTTTCCAAACATGAAACATTATTAACAAATTACCAACATGGTGATACAGATTAAATATATACGTCTAAACTCTTAGGTGAACGATAGAGTTGACATTGCGACTGAGACCTCAGGGGTCCCCGACCCCCCACCCCAGGTCTCACCTCCTCTCTCTGTCTCTGGGTATCTATATATTTCTGTCTCTTTCTGCTTTTTCTTTTATGAGACTTTGCTAACATGGTTGCGTCTTAATGTTCCTTGGGTATTTATTTCCCATCAATAGCTTTTCCCTAGGAACGTACCCAGAGTAAGACCTCTTTGTGAATTGTGTCACATGATAAATTATAATAGTTAACTGCCGACATAAGAAGTAATACTTAATTGTTGGCAGGCCGGGTATTAGCTGGGGGTGAGTGCGAATGCGAATAATGTTTACATGCTCATATACCACTAGAGTTTCGAGCATGTCCGTTACGGGGCCTGTCTCTGGATAGCCAGGGGCTTGTCCCTGGACAGAAATAAAATTAAGCGGACAATTTTGAAATTTACATCCAAAAATTAAATAGTGGGCCTTAAAGAAAATTCTACTCATTAAATTTGGTCAAAAAGAAATTATATAAGATCGGTGGCCCGACTCGGTTGGGGGGGGCGGGGGATAGAGTTTAAAATGGGCAGAATTTTGAAAATAGCAATTAGTAAAAAAGTTAATAGAATTTAAAAAAAAAGAAATTAAAAAAGATACAAGCCAAAAATAAAAAGAATTGATTGCTCGGTCGAATATTTATATAATTTGGAGCATTTTAGGACAGTCCAAAAATAAATAAGAGAAAGAAGAGAGGATCGGACTATTTAATCATATTAAAAAAAGAAAGTAATTTCGACAAATCTTTGAACGAAGGTCTAAAAGTTTAAAGTCCGATCTATATGTCCACGTGGGGCATCAATTAAAAGTCTGCAGTGTCTTGATTGCAGTGATTTAGTTTCAAACTAAGTGTCTCATTGCTAGCCCGTAAGTAACTAAAGTCTAAGGCATTGCATAATCGACAGGTGACACCCTAACAATTAATTGAATCATATTTGAACGCTAAAATTATATAAAGTACATTTGAATATAGTTGTAAATCTTCCACTGTAATAATACAGTAAATACGTAAATCAAAAGAATAACAGTACACACCGTTGTAATAAGCATTGTTTAAAAGTGTTTAGCCCGAGTACTCAGCCGTTCGAGAGCTGGATGGACGTATGGACGGTACTAGTAATTAGAGAGGTTATAAACGTCCAAATGTGAGTCTATAATCCGTCCCATCCTTCTACAAAAATGTTTTTCTTTTGTAAATAATTTCAGTTTTGTTTGACTAAGAAGAAAAGTAAAAGTGTTTTGGAAATAACAATTTTTTTTAAAAACTATTTTTGTGTCCAATTTAGAAAACAATCGGCTCAGAAATAAATAACTTATAGCATGAATACGAGGAACGAGGAACTAATATTAGCCTTGATTTATGAACATGGATGGACTATAGCTCTTGGACTGTAAAAGTAAAGTTTGTTTTATTTAACGACGCCACTAGAGCACATTGATTTTTTATCTTATCATCGGCTATTAGACGTCAAACATATGGTCATTCTAACACTTTTTTTTTTAGAGGAAACCCGCTGTTGCCACATAGGCTACTCTTTTATGATAGGCAGCAAGGGATCTTTTATTTGCGCTTCCCACAGGCAGGATAGCACAAACCATGGCCTTTGTTGAACCAGTTATGGATCTCTGGTCGGTGCACTCACTCAGGGTTTGGAGTCGGTATCTGAATTAAAAATCCCATGCCTCGACTGGGATCCGAACCCAGTACCTACCAGCCTGTAGTCGGATGGCCTAACCACTGCGCCACCGAGTCCGGTCTCTCGGACTGTAAAGCGTTAGGTTATATGCTTCTTCATAGACATCGTAAAATTACAAAAATAAAAATCAGTTCGCAAGTCAACAGTTATAATACACTCACAATCCTGCCTCCCCATTCTATAACATCATTTACTAATATATAATACACAAAAACAAACTATAATTTTAACACAAACACAACTAGTTTTACATGCGTACGGGCTCCCATTTTTGTAGGGGAGGGGCAGACTGATTTTTGCTAGAATTAAACGAAAATACCCGAATCTGGATAAGAACTTAACGACATCCAATAACCGATGATTAATAAATCAGTGTGCTATAGTGGTGTCGTTAAACAAAACAAACTTTAACATTAGCAGTACTACCAAACAGCTATATGGGGTGTCGTTAAACAAAACAAACTTTAACATTAGCAGTACTACTAAACAGCTATATGGGGTGTCGTTAAACAAAACAAACTTTAACATTAGCAGTACTACCAAACAGCTATATGGGGTTGCAAATGAATTGCAACATATTTTTTACATGGCTTACAACTAATGCTGTCGGTAGAACGATGGAAATACACAAAAGGAAATATTTTATTTAACGACGCACTGAACACATTTTATTTACGGTTATATGGCATCGGACATATGGTTAAGGACCACACAGATATCGAGAGTGGAAACCCGCCGTCGCCACTTCTTGGGCTACTCTTTTCGATTAGGAGCAAGGGATCTTTTATATGCACCATCCCATAGACAGGATAGCACATACCACGGCCTTTGATATACCAGTCGTGGTGCACTGGCTGGAATGAGAAATAGCCCAATGGGCCCACCGACGGGGATCGATCCCAGACCGACCGCGCATCGAACGAGAGCTTTACCACTGGGCTACGTCCCGCCCCTAGAAACACACGATGAAAAAAGTGCCAGATCAGCTCATTGTACCCGAATATCTCTATACCAAATTTGATTATTTGCTCCAGCACTCGTAAGCTTAGGTCTAGTTTTAAAAACAGATACTCAGTGTCGCCCTGGACACCACCATATAGCATCGTTTACTATAAAGGTTTAACGAAACCACTAGAACATATTGATTTATTAATCATCGGCTATTGGATGTCAAACATTTGATTATTTTAAGGCTTGGAGATGAAATGTTTGTTTTGTTTAACGACACCATTAGAGCACATTAATTTATTAATCATCGGCTATTGGATGTCAAACGTTTGGTATTTCTGATATACATTCTTAAAGGAAAAAAAAAAAGAAGTGTTTTATTTAACGACGCACTCAACACATTTTATTTACGGTTATATGGCGTCAGACATATGGTTAAGGACCACACAGATTTTGAGAGGAAACCCGCTGTCGCCACTACATGGGCTACTCTTCCGATTGGCAGCAAGGGATCTTTTATTTGCGCTTCCCACAGGCAGGATAGCACAAACCATGGCCTTTGTTGAACCAGTTATGGATCACTGGTCAGTGCAAGTGGTTTACACCTACCCATTGAGCCTTGCGGAGCACTCACTCAGGGTTTGGAGTTGGTATCTGGATTAAAAATCCCATGCCTCGACTGGGATCCGAACCCAGTACCTACCAGCCTGTAGACCGATGGCCTAACCACGACGCCACCGAGGCCGGTCTTAAAGGAAACCCACTACATTTTACCATTAGAAGCAATGGGTCTCTTATATGTACCATCCCACATACGGAATAGCACAATGCACACCCTTTGATTTACCAGTCATGGTGCACTGGCTGGAACGAGAAATAGTCAAATGGTTCACAGACGGGGATCGATCCTAGACCGACCGTGCATCGAGCGAGTGCTTTACCACTGAGCAACATTCCGCTTCTCACCGTTTAATAATGAAAAAAACAAGAAAAGAAATGAACATGGTTTAGTTTTAATATGCCCATAACTATACATCCAATATTTGCTTGGGCCCATTGAGTTATTTCTCGTTCCAACCAGTGCTCCATCACTGGTGAATCAAAGGCCGAGGTATGTACAATCAGGTCTGGGATGCTGCATATAGAAGATCCCTTGCTGCTAATTAGAATGAGTAGCCCACTGCGGGATATTCCTCTCCATATCTGTATGAGTTTGTTTGGAAGAGAGGTGGGGGAATGTGTGAGATATGGCTAAAAAAAATTGAAATACATTTGTTTCAATGAGAATGTCTAGACTGGATGTGTGCGATGCGAAATAATCCAAAAATCAAGCCGCAGACACAAGACGCAATAGTTGGACTGCACACATATGCCGCATCCATTCTTTATGAGCCTTTACACTGTTGGACATCTTCATAGTATAGGGGCGAGACGTAGCCAGTGGTAAAGTGCTCGCTTGATGTTCGGTCGGTTTGGGATCGATCCCCATCAGTGGGCCCATTGGGCTATTTCTCGCTCCAGCCAGTGCATCACGACTGGTACATCAAAGGCCGTGGTATGTGCTATTATGTCTATGGGGTAGTGCATATAAAAGATCCTTTGCTGCCAATCGAAAGAGTAGCCTGTGAAGTGGCGACAGCTGGTTTCCTCTCTCAATATCTGTGTGGTCCTTAACCATATGTCCGACGGCATATAACCATAAATAAAATGTGTTGAGTGTGTCGTTAAATAAAACACTTCCTTCCTTCCTTCTTCGTAGTATATGCTATGGCGGCTGGGGTTCTCTCCCACGTTTTTCGTCATTCAACAATAATTTGGGGTGGGATGTAGACAGTGGTACAGTGTTCGGTAGGAGCCTAACATGCAGGTCAAAATATGCTCAAGGGACCGTTTTCCGATGACATGCCCATCCAGAATTCAAATTACAGGTATATTTAAACAGGGATATGCAGAAAAGGACGTCCCTAGGGCATGCACCCCCACCTACCACCCCACCTCCCTTTTACCTGTTATTGTGCTCAGAAGGCTGCAAATGATACATATGAACACCTCGAATTTAAAACCTTCTAAGGGGACCTCCTACACAGGATCAGGCTCTCAATTTCTATTTACAAGGCACAGACAATGGTTACCTCTCCCCCACCTACACCCCCACCCATAAACTTCGAATACACCAGACTGACCCTTTTTTAATACATTAACGGTTGCAGAAATAACAATAACAATAACTTGTTTATTGTTTATTCAAGAGTGTTTCTGTCACTTAATAGAGACCGACACAAAAGTAGATTTGGCAGATTAAAAAACCAAGAAAAACCATCAGATTTTGAAAAATGAATAGAGGAAAAAGTATGCAACCCAGAACATTGATATCAGTTTTCTATGTTATCTGTTGATGAAACAATAATTCACATGTAGCTTACTTTTAAAATGAATGTAAAATGGAAAAAGACATTTTTCGTTAACACAACAAGAGCACATTGGTTTATTAATCATCGGCTATTGGATGTCCGACATGGGGTCATCTTGAATGTAAAATAAAATACTCTTCATTCTTTTTTTTCCCCTAGCCATTTGATATTTTTCTTTTAACGTTCTTTAGCTGTGAAGTGTTTACACATGCTGTAGACTTTCTGACCCAAAGAAACCAGGAGGGAAAGATAGCCTCCAGATAAGAAGAATAAAACAAGAATCCAGCTATATGATCGTTATTTATTTATTTTAATTTGTATACTCTCATCACTGAATGCAAGTTGCAATGTCAGTAACGTTTGTTTTATTTAACGACGCCACTAGAGCACATTGATTTTTTTATGTTATCATTGGCTATTGGACGTCAAAGATTCTGACATTGTTTTTTTTTAGAGGAAACCCGCTGTCACCACATAGGCTACTCTTTTACGACAGGCAGCAAGGGATCTTTTATTTGTGCTTCCAACAGGCAGGATAGCACAAACCATGGACTTTGTTGAACCAGTTATGGATCACTGGTCGGTGCAAATGGTTTACACCTACCCATTGAGCCTTGCGGAGCACTCACTCAGGGTTTGGAGTCGGTATCTGGATTAAAAATCCCATACCTCGACTGGGATCCGAACCCAGTACCTACCAGCCTGTAGACCGATGGCCTAACGACACCGCCACAGAGGTCGGTCTTGCAATGTCAGATGCAAAGTAGCAGTCTGTACAGATTAAAGATGTCAAACGTGTACCATAACAATACTATAAAACTAGTAAGAAATACAATAATTATGTAACCCCTGCAATTGCCCATGGCAATTAGCAATGCCAAAGAGATTGCCACAGAGTTTTTAATGTTTCGCAACACTTTTGTGCCTTAAGACTAAATTCTTTCTTTTTTTTTCGTTGGTTTATTTGCTATGGACATTTTCTTAATTGCAAGGGTTGAATTATATAAATGTTTTTTGAGTGTAATTGACATGGGTAAGATGTATGATGAAATATTGAACAGACATGTGTTGATCAAGACAGCTGATGATTTCAATGATGATGAAAACACATGACACATTCTGCTGTGTTTCTGCAAGAAATACATTTTTGGGTATGGCGCTATGAAATTGAATATTTATAATATGTGTAGGGATAATGGAGGGCCTCCCCTCCCCCCCCCCCCCCCCCCCCCCCCCCACCCCTGAAAGAAAATGGGTTAGGGTTAGGGTTAAGAAAATTAAATATGCAAAAAAATCTGGGTATTGTGCCATACCCGTTTTACCTTCTGGCAGAAACCCTGTTTTGGGAAGTGAAATGCATATTTGAAAATCATTTCATTTTAATGTTGTCCTTTTCTGAACTGCTGAAATGGTTTAGCTCATTCACACCTTGGTCGGTACACAAAGGTCAAATTTTAAAACAAGCATTCAGAGCGTACTGCTAATCAAAAACAGTTCATACATGTTCCAACAAATGTTCACATCTCCTCAGTTCAAGGCCCATAACTCTGTCAAAAAATTTCAAATCCCCATGAAAGTCAAACTTGATTCATAACTTTACTTCATAAAGCTACACACAAAATTTCAGTGTGAACATAAACATATGGAAATCTTATGTGGGACAGAGACGGAAAGACAGACAGATGGATGGATGGACAGACAGACAGATGAATGGACAGACAGACAGATGAATGGACAGACAGACGGATAGAGATGAAACCTGAAGTCCCCTCAGGTTGGACGGGTAATTTTCCAACCAGTAACGGACTGATAAAATAAGACCCTATAACATAATGATGCTTTACACCCAACTTGAAGCCATCATCATAATATCAATGTTAATGTTCACAGGGTTCTAACCCAAAGGTCATTTAATATCCAATTTGAAATTTTTTCTTGCCACATCGACTAGATAATAGCCATGTTCGCTAGTTGGTCAGCAAATGGCAACAGTTATGAACAACAGCCGGAGCCCTCAATAGAATGATATTTCTCGATGTAGTTCTTCTCAAAGCCTGTTCATTCTGTTTCCCCAACCACGCCGATGGTCTGAAAAGAAGAAGAATGGAATTTCAGAAAACAATGCAAGAAATGTGGAGAGGAGGAAAGTTAAAAAAATGTTTTAGTTTAACAACATCAGCTATTGGATGTCAAACATTTGGTAATTTTGACAATAGTCTTAGAAAGGAAAAACGCTACATCTTTCAATTAGTAGCAAGGGATCTTTTATATGCACTATCCAATAGACAGGATGGCACATACCACAGCCTTTGATATACCAGTTGTGATGCACTGGCTGGAGTGAGAAATAGCTCAGTGGGCCCACAGACGGGGATCGATCTAAGATCGACCACACATCAAACGAGCGCTTTACAGTGTGGAGAGGAGGAGGAAAAGAAAATGTGGTAACGACTGCACATTTTAAACTACATGTACTGGTATTTGGGGTTTTATATATAATAATTAAAATTCTGTTGTTTAAAAACATTCACTATAATTTAACGTCATCCCATTGATCCAGCTGCAGCAATGCGAGCTTGTTCCTTTCTCGATGAACGTAAAAATAAGTTGTCAGGGAAAGTTATATCTGATGACGTCACTTTATACTGATACTTTGTCTCACTGAGAGTTGTTTTAGAATAAAAAATTAATGAAAAATAAAATATGAACTTTCAGTGTTATTAATAGCAAGTATGATTCAAATTTAAGTATTGTGTGTTACTTCTTTTAGTTCATCTGGGCATGAATAAAAAAAATCATATGCAAATTTATATGAGAACGGTTTCACTGTTTCACAGTTTCCAGATGACTTTTTTTGTTTATACCTGATGAATGTAAAAGAAATAACAGATACTCCTTATATATAGAGGATTCATTACAAGTGGACCGGCCTCGGTGGCGTCGTGGCAGGCCATCGGTCTACAGGCTGGTAGGTACTGGGTTCGGATCCCAGTCGAGGCATGGGATTTTTAATCCAGATACCGACTCCAAACCCTGAGTGAGTGCTCCGCAAGGCTCAATGGGTAGGTGTAAACCACTTGCACTGATCAGTGATCAGAAATGGGTACATTCCCATGAAAGTAAAACTTGATCTGTAACTGTATATGATATATGAAAAACAGTCTGAACAACTATAATCTGGTCGGACGGACAGACAGACAGACCGGTAAGGGACTAAAATGCCCTCCTCCTTGACTCTGCTGTCTATGTCTATGGATAATGCTTTATGTAATACAGTCATTAAACAGTCCTTTTTTCAAAAGAGCTTATTATTGGCTTCTGAAAACTAAAAATTTACGTAACCCATTTATGGGTTAAGCAAAAACAAATCCAGGTAACCCATTTCCTTTTCTGTATAACCCATCACAATCAAGTAAATGATGTCCAAAATTTAATGTTCGAATAAAAAAATTGGTTACTCCAAGTTAACACTTGTATAAGCAATGTGTAAGTGAAACTATTGTGCCTGCAATTTTCAGAGGTCTGTTACTATTGGAAAGTTCATCAGGTATCTTTCCAAGTGGGGTTTGGGAGTTTAACCCCACACCCTCCCTTTAGCTTCCAAATACAAAAATGATTAAATTTTTTCCCCCACTGGAAACACACAGACACACACATACACCCAACCAGACTCACACACATACCTACACACACACGTACACCCACCCACCCAAACACAATTAAATGAGGTATGTTGATTTGTACAAGACAACCCCGCTTCTCAAAATCCAAGAAATGGCCCTGGTATTTATTACTACTAAATAAAAAATCAATCAAACCATCTTTATATTCATCCATTTCTCTTGCTTTCTTTAATTCATCCTCGTCATCTTCTTCAATCTTTCTCTCCTTTTCTGCATCATATTCTTCATCCTCTTTGGCAGCTTGTTCTGGATTGCTGGTTCGCTCCTGTAGACTCATTCTGTGGGAAACAATATTTTAAAGTATAGTATTATCCCAGGCCCGTACGCAGAAATTTATATCGGGGGAGCGTAATCGACGGCCCAAAGGGCCGGAGTTGCTAGGGGGTTCCAGGGGCATGCCCCCCCCCCCCCAAATGTTTTGAATCTAGAATGCAGGAGATGCATTTTTCTGCATTCTGGGAAGTAAATTTGTCACATCGTCAGACTATTTTAACTTTTTTTATACATCCACAGATGGACTTCGGTAGACTATGGAGGGTGCGTACGCACCCCTCACCCACCCCCTGCGTACGGGCCTGTATCCACATGGTTAAAAATTATCTTGGTTCATATCAAAGTGTTATGTCCGACTAGAACATCAAGTGGGACGTAAAACCTGCAACGATGTTATACGATTGGCACACTACAACTTTACCGGAATGTCAGTCAAAAGAGTTCGGTGTTACGAATTAAAATAGATTATGGATAATAAACAGGATATTAAACTCGCTATTATTTCACTCGGGATATAAACATGATACGAAATGAAAGCTTGTTTAATATCCTATAAATCTTAAGTAACCAGAAGTTTAGTTATTTGAAACAGAAAAAAAAATCTTATGTACCCTGACCTGGTCTCCCTTGACCAGTTAAAAGTAAACCGTAAAACAGATAAAGATGATCACTTATAGCCCCTGATCTGAAAACTAAAACTTAAAGTAAACCTTAAACCAGAAAAAAGTTCATCACTTATGGCCCCTGATCCGATAGAACGAAAACTTAAAGAAAACCTTAAACCAGAAAAAGTCCATCACTTACGGCCCCTGATCAGACTTGGATACTTTGAATGTGCCGTCCTTGACCTTCTGATCGAAGAACTCATCCAACGTGTATGTCGGAAGGCTTGGGTAGCCAAGGCCAAACACTTCCTTCTGTAGCATACTCTTTGTCAGGATAAATGGACGGAAACCCTGGAAAAATAACAAACATTTTAATTTCAGGGGGAAGGAAGTGGTTTATTTAATGACGCACTCAACACATTTTATTTACAGTTATATGGCATCGGACATATGGTTAAGGACCACACAGATATTAACGGAGGAAACCCACTGTCGCCACTTCACGGGCTACTTTTTTTTATTAGCAGCAAGGGATCTTTTATATGCACCATCCCATAGGCAGGATAGTACATACCACAGCCTTTGTTACACCAGTTGTGGAGCACTGGCTGGAACGAGAAATAGCCCAATGGGTCCACTGACGGGGATCGATCCCAGACCGACCACACATCAAGCGAAGGCTTTACCACTGGGCTACGTGCCGCCCCAATTTCAGGGGGATACCTAGTTTAAAATACAAAGGTGTCCAGTAAAAGAAATCAGAATACAGTAATGGTTTTCAGCTTCATAGGCACTAGAAGATGTCAGCAACGGGACAGGGTGAGGGGCAGTTAAATATAAAAAAGTATAGTAATAATAATTCATTTTTTACATGGCTAGTGTGAGGGCGATGCAATGAATACTGTGTAGAGTTTAGGAGTCACTGTCCCAAACCCTACCCTGGCCCCATCTTCCTATGCCTACGAGCCAAACAAAGAGAGCTCTTCTAAATTAAAAAAAGGCATTTACAAAACCCCACCTATTTCTGGAAAAACAACTGCCCCATCCCTTTGTGTAAATATTAAGTAAAAACTGATGGAATTTTACATTTGTTATAGGTCAATCCACAATGTGTAGCATGTGCACTGAAAGTTTGCATTTTGGAGGTGGATGGGGTCCAAGTTACCCGCAAAAATATTTTAATCCTGATTCTACTTTAATCTTTATACTGCTTCTAAGATGTTTTCAGAGTAGTTTTTAGGATTTTCACACTTTTAAATGTCGAATTCTGTTTAGAAGTATTTATAGGGACAACACAAACCTGTTTTTTAGTTTTCACTTCTTGGTCGGATGCTGTGGGAGTCGCATCTTTGTTCTCTTGCTTTAACTTCTCTCGATGTTCTAAAATTGGAATTTCATCTAAAAAGATAATAATCCTCAGGTGTGACACAAATTAGGACAAACTAAAACCAATAACTACTAGGTGTTACATGTGAATGAATGAATGAACAAATGAAAAAATAAAAGAATGAATGAATGAATGAAAAAATGAATGAATGAACGAATGAAAGAAAAAATAAATGAATGAATGAATAAATGAATGTTTGGTTTTTTGTTTCATGACGTCACCAGATCACATTCAATAATCATTGCCTATTGGATGTCAAACACTTAGTAATTTAGTCTTAAGTAGAAACATTACATTTTCCCAACCAACTAGGGATCATTTATATCCACTTTCCCCCAGTCAGAACAGCACATACCACAGCCTTTGATATGTCAGTCATGAGGCATTGGTTGTCCATAAACCCAAGCACCTCAATCGAGCATTCCACCGACTGAGGAAACCTGCTACATTTTTTTATCAACAGCAGGGGATCTTTTATATGCACATTCCCGGAGACAGGATAGCACATACCCCACCAGGCTCAACACGTTTGTATCTCTTATGTTCAAGGGCCATAACTCTGCAAAAAATTAGTAAATTGCCATGAAAGGAATGGAAATGTTTTATTTAACGACACACTCAACACATTTTATTTATGGTTATATGGCATTGGAAAATTGCCATGAAAGTCAAAAGCTATAAACTCAATATCTTGAGGCATTGCAGAAAAGAGTCTGGAAAACTAATTTTTGTTTAAGTTCAAGGACCATAACTCTGTCAAATAAGGTACATCGTCACAAACGTCAAACTTGATCTGTAACAATACATGATAAAGCTATATACAAAATTTCAGCTCAATGCCTTGGGGCATTGTGGAAAAAGGTCAGTGGGACAAGATGTGGGACAGACAGACAGACAGACAGACAGGACAATTAGTTTGTTTTGTTTAACGACACCACTAGAGCACACTGATGTATTAAATGTATTGGATGTCAAACATGGTAATTCTGACATATAGCCTTTGAGAGGAAAACTGCTAAATTTTTCCATTAGTAACATGGGATCTTTTATATGCACCATCCACAGACAGGATAGCACATACCATGGCCTTTGGTATACGAGTCATTGGGCACTGGCTGGAACAAGAAATAGCCCAGTGAGCCCACCGACAGGGATCGATCCTAGACCGACTGTGCATCAAGTGAGCTACACAGAAGAACAAAGACGAAACCTATAGTCTCTCTGATTGAAAAGAGGAAGGAAGGAAATGTTTTATTTAATGACACACTCAACACATTTTATTTACAGTTATATGGCGTTGGACATATGGTTAAGGACGGCAGACCATTCAAAAATGTGCCTAATTTCCTTCTCATAAATGCGCACCATTTCTCTTTGGACTCGTCCTTAGGGACTCAAAATTCCATAGCACCAAACCACCCCTCCGCCTGTTACCGATCACTATCGGACCGCAGGTGCTCCCTTGCACCTGACAGTGCAGGCGGTCCCCCTTCACCCTCCCCACCCTTTCCTGTCCTGGACGGAGGAACCGGCTGATGCCGACACCTGCGCCCAGGACAGGTGTGCGCTACAACAGCTTGCTCTGAATGTGCACCGTAAACGCTCTGACCTGATCTGACCTGACAGATATTGAGAGAAAAAAAGAAAGAAATGTTTTATTTAACAACGCACTCAACACATTTTATTTACAGATATATGGTGTCAGACATATGGTTAAGGACCACAAAGATATTGAGAGAGGAAACCCACTGTCGCCACTTCATGGGCTACTCTTTTCGATTAGTAGCAAGGGATCTTTTATATGCACCATCCCACGGACAGGATAACACATACCACGGCCCTTAACATACCAGTCGTGGTGCACTGGCTGGAGCGAGAAATAGCCCAATGGGCCCACTGCCGGGGATCGATCCCAGGGTTGAAAAAACTATTATAATATGACTTACATGAAACGGCATCAAGCTCCTCGCGTGCGATGATCACCCACTTCTTCAGCAGTGTCGTATAATAGTCTCTCTGTGAAGAAAGAAAACAAAAAATCTCATCCGTATGTATATAGCTCATCCTTAGGTATATAGGACAAAGATATCCAATAAAAAAAGCTATGAATGAAAAATTTCTATCTTTCATATGCTATGATGTCATTGCGTTTGACATAGGGGAATATGACATCGTTGGACATCAGACAACATTTTAAGATATTTTGTTATTAAAACCTTCATTATGAAAACTATCTTGTTAATCTGAAGTGTAAAATTACATTTAACACATGAAACAAACCTTGAGGTCTTTGTCCATATGCTCTAGTTGTGTTGTTAAACAAAACACCCCTCCACCCCCCCCCATACTCTCTTAGCATGCAATCCCTGAACCCCCTCCTCATGGTGTACATACTTTATGGATGGCCCCTTGAAGCGTACCTTGAGGTCTTCGTCCATATGCTCTTGCTCCACATGCTCCCGCAGTTCATTCAGCCTTCTCTCCATCTCTTTCCGCTCCATGAACTCCTTAATCTTCGCCTGCCGATTGCCAGCCATTTTGATTAGATTCATCGCACTTAAAACAAAAGAAAGAAATGTTTTATTTAACAATGCACTAAACACATTTTTATTTACGGTTATATGGCATCGGATATATGGTTAAGGACAACACAGATATTGCAAGAGGAAACCCGCTGTCAACACTTCATGGGCCATTCTTTTCGATTAGCAACAAGGGTTCTTTTATATGCACCATCCCACAGACAGGGTAATACATACCATGGCCTTTGATATACCAGTCATCGTGCACTGGCTGGAACGAGAAATAGCACAATGGGTCCAATGACAGGGATCGATCCCAAACCGACCACGCGCTGTACCACTGGGCTACATTCCGCCCACTTAAAACAAAGGAAAGCAATGCTCAGAGATAAAAGTGGGATACGAAAACGAATCTGAAAATATTAACATTGGTGGATGGTTACTGAGATTATCCCTAGGGTTTGGTTTGCACAATGGTCTAAAATAACCCCCACCCCACCCCCTACTTCAGAATGTATGCAAAGAATAAGTCAAAATCATATGATAAAGCTATATTCAATGTTTTGACTCAATGAGGCATTCCGGGAAAACAAATGTTCAGAAAACAAATGTCAATGGCCATAACTGTCAAAAATGAGTAAATCACCATGAAAGTCAAACTTGATCTTTTATAAAGCTATACATCAAATTTCAGATCAATATCTTGAGGCTTTTTGGAAAAAATGTCCTGAAAACTATATGGATGGACGGACAGACAGAAGGATGGAGATGAAACCTATTGTCTCCTCCAGTTGGACCTGATGATGTTACGTACAATGACGGACGGACAGACAGAGAGACAGCCCTGATGATGCTACGTACAATGACGGACGGACAGACAGCCCTGATGATGTTACGTACAATGACGGACGGACAGACAGAAGGATGGAGATGAAACCTATTGTCTCCTCCAGTTGGACCTGATGATGCTACGTACAATGACGGACGGACAGACAGCCCTGATGATGTTACGTACAATGACGGACGGACAGACAGAGAGACAGCCCTGATGATGTTACATACAATGACGGACGGACAGACAGAAGGATGGAGATGAAACCTATTGTCTCCTCCAGTTGGACCTGATGATGTTACGTACAATGACGGACGGACAGACAGAAGGATGGAGATGAAACCTATTGTCTCCTCCAGTTGGACCTGATGATGTTACGTACAATGACGGACGGACAGACAGAAGGATGGAGATGAAACCTATTGTCTCCTCCAGTTGGACCTGATGATGTTACGTACAATGACGGACGGACAGACAGAGAGACAGCCCTGATGATGCTACGTACAATGACGGACGGACAGACAGCCCTGATGATGCTACATACAATGACGAACGGACAGAAGGATGGAGATGAAACCTATTGTCTCCTCCAGTTGGACCTGATGATGTTACGTACAATGACGGACGGACAGACAGAAGGATGGAGATGAAACCTATTGTCTCCTCCAGTTGGACCTGATGATGTTACGTACAATGACGGACGGACAGACAGAGAGACAGCCCTGATGATGCTACGTACAATGACGGACGGACAGACAGCCCTGATGATGCTACATACAATGACGGACGGACAGAAGGATGGAGATGAAACCTATTGTCTCCTCCAGTTGGACCTGATGATGTTACGTACAATGACGGACGGACAGACAGAAGGATGGAGATGAAACCTATTGTCTCCTCCAGTTGGACCTGATGATGTTACGTACAATGACGGACGGACAGACAGAGAGACAGCCCTGATGATGCTACGTACAATGACGGACGGACGGACAGACAGCCTTGATGATGCTACATACAATGACGGACGGACAGAAGGATGGAGATGAAACCTATTGTCTCCTCCAGTTGGACCTGATGATGTTACGTACAATGACGGACGGACAGACAGAGAGCCAGCCCTGATGATGCTACGTACAATGACGGACGGACAGACAGCCCTGATGATGCTACATACAATGACGGACGGACAGAAGGATGGAGATGAAACCTATTGTCTCCTCCAGTTGGACCTGATGATGTTACTTACAATGACGGACGGACAGACAGAAGGATGGAGATGAAACCTATTGTCTCCTCCAGTTGGACCTGATAATGTTAAGTACAATGACGGACGGACAGACAGAGAGACAGCCCTGATGATGCTACGTACAATGACGGACAGACGGATAGACAGAGAGACAGCCCTGATGATGTTACATACAATGACGGACAGATGGACAGACAGAGAGACAGCCCTGATGATGTTACATACAATGAAGGATGGTCGGACAGACAGAGAGACAGCCCTGATGATGTTACGTACAATGACGGACGGACAGACAGCCCTGATGATGCTACGTATAATGACGGACGGACAGACAGCCCTGATGATGCTACATACAATGACGGACGGACAGAAGGATGGAGATGAAACCTATTGTCTCCTCCAGTTGGACCTGATGATGTTACGTACAATGACGGACGGACAGACAGAGAGACAGCCCTGATGATGCTACGTACAATGACGGACGGACAGACAGCCCTGATGATGCTACATACAATGACGGACGGACAGAAGGATGGAGATGAAACCTATTGTCTCCTCCAGTTGGACCTGATGATGTTACATACAATGACGGACGGACAGACAGAAGGATGGAGATGAAACCTATTGTCTCCTCCAGTTGGACCTGATGATATTACGTACAATGACGGACGGACAGACAGAAGGATGGAGATGAAACCTATTGTCTCCTCCAGTTGGACCTGATGATGTTACGTACAATGACGGACGGACAGACAGAGAGACAGCCCTGATGATGCTACGTACAATGACGGACGGACAGACAGCCCTGATGATGTTACGTACAATGACGGACGGACAGACAGAAGGATGGAGATGAAACCTATTGTCTCCTCCAGTTGGACCTGATGATGCTACGTACAATGACGGACGGACAGACAGCCCTGATGATGTTACGTACAATGACGGACGGACAGACAGAGAGACAGCCCTGATGATGTTACATACAATGACGGACAGACAGAAGGATGGAGATGAAACCTATTGTCTCCTCCAGTTGGACCTGATGATGTTACGTACAATGACGGACGGACAGACAGAAGGATGGAGATGAAACCTATTGTCTCCTCCAGTTGGACCTGATGATGTTACGTACAATGACGGACGGACAGACAGAGAGACAGCCCTGATGATGCTACGTACAATGACGGACAGACGGACATACAGAGAGACAGCCCTGATGATGTTACATACAATGACGGACAGACGGACAGACAGACAGAGAGACAGCCCTGATGATGTTACATACAATGAAGGATGGTCGGACAGACAGAGAGACAGCCCTGATGATGTTACATACAATGAAGGATGGTCGGACAGACAGAGAGACAGCCCTGATGATGTTACATACAATGACGGACAGACAGACAGAGAGACAGCCCTGATGATGTTACATACAATGAAGGATGGTCGGACAGACAGAGAGACAGCCCTGATGATGCTACGTACAATGACGGACGGACAGACAGAGAGACAGCCCTGATGATGCTACATACAATGACGGACAGATGGACAGACAGAGAGACAGCCCTGATGATGTTACATACAATGACGGACGGATGGACAGACAGAGAGACAGCCCTGATGATGTTACATACAATGACGGACGGATGGACAGACAGAGAGACAGCCCTGATGATGTTACATACAATGACGGACGGATGGACAGACAGAGAGACAGCCCTGATGATGTTACATACAATGACGGACGGATGGACAGACAGAGAGACAGCCCTGATGATGTTACATACAATGACGGACGGACGGACAGACAGAGAGACAGCCCTGATGATGCTACATACAATGACGGACAGACGGACAGACAGAGAGACAGCCCTGATGATGTTACATACAATGACGGACAGACGGACAGACAGAGAGACAGCCCTGATGATGCTACATACAATGACGGACAGACGGACAGACAGAGAGACAGCCCTGATGATGCTACATACAATGACGGACAGATGGACAGACAGAGAGACAGCCCTGATGATGCTACATACAATGACGGACAGACAGAGAGACAGCCCTGATGATGTTACATACAATGAAGGATGGTCGGACAGACAGAGAGACAGCCCTGATGATGTTACGTACAATGACGGACGGACAGACAGCCCTGATGATGCTACATACAATGACGGATGGACAGAAGGATGGAGATGAAACCTATTGTCTCCTCCAGTTGGACCTGATGATGTTACGTACAATGACGGACGGACGGACAGAAGGATGGAGATGAAACCTATTGTCTCCTCCAGTTGGACCTGATGATGCTACGTACAATGACGGACGGACAGAAGGATGGAGATGAAACCTATTGTCTCCTCCAGTTGGACCTGATGATGTTACGTACAATGACGGATGGACAGACAGAGAGACAGCCCTGATGATGCTATGTACAATGACGGACGGACAGACAGAGAGACAGCCCTGATGATGTTACATACAATGACGGACAGACGGACAGACAGAGAGACAGCCCTGATGATGTTACATACAATGAAGGATGGTCGGACAGACAGAGAGACAGCCCTGATGATGTTACATACAATGAAGGATGGTCGGACAGAGAGACAGCCCTGATGATGTTACATACAATGACGGACAGACAGACAGAGAGACAGCCCTGATGATGTTACATACAATGAAGGATGGTCGGACAGAGAGACAGCCCTGATGATGTTACATACAATGACGGACAGACAGACAGAGAGACAGCCCTGATGATGTTACATACAATGAAGGATGGTCGGACAGACAGAGAGACAGCCCTGATGATGCTACGTACAATGACGGACGGACAGACAGAGAGACAGCCCTGATGATGCTACATACAATGACGGACAGATGGACAGACAGAGAGACAGCCCTGATGATGTTACATACAATGAAGGATGGTCAGACAGACAGAGAGACAGCCCTGATGATGCTACGTACAATGACGGACGGACAGACAGAGAGACAGCCCTGATGATGCTACATACAATGACGGACAGATGGACAGACAGAGAGACAGCCCTGATGATGTTACATACAATGAAGGATGGATGGACAGACAGAGAGACAGCCCTGATGATGTTACATACAATGAAGGATGGTCGGACAGACAGAGAGACAGCCCTGATGATGCTACGTACAATGACGGACGGACAGACAGAGAGACAGCCCTGATGATGCTACATACAATGACGGACAGATGGACAGACAGAGAGACAGCCCTGATGATGTTACATACAATGAAGGATGGATGGACAGACAGAGAGACAGCCCTGATGATGTTACATACAATGACGGACAGATGGACAGACAGAGAGACAGCCCTGATGATGTTACATACAATGAAGGATGGTCGGACAGACAGAGAGACAGCCCTGATGATGCTACGTACATTGACGGACGGACAGACAGAGAGACAGCCCTGATGATGTTACATACAATGACGGACAGATGGACAGACAGAGAGACAGCCCTGATGATGTTACATACAATGAAGGATGGTCGGACAGACAGAGAGACAGCCCTGATGATGCTACGTACAATGACGGACGGACAGACAGAGAGACAGCCCTGATGATGCTACATACAATGACGGACAGATGGACAGACAGAGAGACAGCCCTGATGATGTTACATACAATGAAGGATGGTCGGACAGACAGAGAGACAGCCCTGATGATGCTACGTACAATGACGGACGGACAGACAGAGAGACAGCCCTGATGATGCTACATACAATGACGGACAGATGGACAGACAGAGAGACAGCCCTGATGATGTTACATACAATGAAGGATGGTCGGACAGACAGAGAGACAGCCCTGATGATGCTACGTACAATGACGGACGGACAGACAGAGAGACAGCCCTGATGATGCTACATACAATGACGGACAGAGAGACAGCCCTGATGATGTTACATACAATGAAGGATGGTCGGACAGACAGAGAGACAGCCCTGATGATGCTACGTACAATGACGGACGGACAGACAGAGAGACAGCCCTGATGATGCTACATACAATGACGGACAGATGGACAGATAGAGAGACATCCCTGATGATGTTACATACAATGAAGGATGGATGGACAGACAGAGAGACAGCCCTGATGATGTTACATACAATGAAGGATGGTTGGACAGACAGAGACAGCCCTGATGATGCTACGTACAATGACGGACGGACAGACAGAGAGACAGCCCTGATGATGCTACATACAATGACGGACAGATGGACAGACAGAGAGACAGCCCTGATGATGTTACATACAATGAAGGATGGTCGGACAGACAGAGAGACAGCCCTGATGATGCTACGTACAATGACGGACGGACAGACAGAGAGACAGCCCTGATGATGCTACATACAATGACGGACAGATGGACAGACAGAGAGACAGCCCTGATGATGTTACATACAATGAAGGATGGTCGGACAGACAGAGAGACAGCCCTGATGATGCTACGTACAATGACGGACGGACAGACAGAGAGACAGCCCTGATGATGCTACATACAATGACGGACAGATGGACAGATAGAGAGACATCCCTGATGATGTTACATACAATGAAGGATGGATGGACAGACAGAGAGACAGCCCTGATGATGTTACATACAATGAAGGATGGTTGGACAGACAGAGACAGCCCTGATGATGCTACGTACAATGACGGATGGACAGACAGAGAGACAGCCCTGATGATGTTACATACAATGAAGGATGGTCGGACAGACAGAGAGACAGCCCATGTAATGCTATGTACAATGACGGACGGATGGACGGACGGATGGAGAGACAGCCCTGGTGATGCTATGTACAATGACGGACGGACAGACAGACAGCCCTGATGATGCTATGCACAATGATGGACGGACGGACAGAGAGACAGCCCTGATGATGCTATGTACAATGACGGATGGACAGACAAAGAGACAGCCCTGATGATGCTACATACAATGACAGATGGACAGACAGAGAGACAGCCCTGATGAAGCTAATGTACAATGACAGACAGACAGACAGCCCTGATGAAGCTATGTACAATGACAGACAGACAGCCCTGATAAAGCTATGTACAATGAGCCCTGATGATGCTATGCACAATGACAGACAGACAGAGAGACAGCCAGCCCTGATGATGCTATGCACAATGACAGACAGACAGACAGAGAGACAGCCCTGATGATGCTATGCACAATGACAGACGGACGGACAGACAGAGAGACAGCCCTGATGATGCTATGCACAATGACAGACGGACGGACAGACAGAGAGACAGCCCTGATGATGCTATGCACAATGACAGACGGACAGACAGACAGACAGACAGAGAGACAGCCCCGATGATGCTATGCACATTGACAGACGGACGGACAGAGAGACAGGCCTGATGATGCTATGCACAATGACAGACGGACAGACAGAGAGGCAGCCCTGATGATGCTATGTACAATAAAATATACAATAAATTTACCCTGATGATGCTATGTACAATAAATTTACCCTGATGATGCTATGTACAATAAATGTACCCGGTTGATGCTATGTACAATAAATGTACCCTGATGATGCTATGTACAATTAATTACCTGGATGATGGACCAGGAGGTGCTACATCTCTGTCTGATTCCGACGTTTCAGGATGAAGCTATGTACAATGATTTACCCGGATGAAGCTATGTACAATGATTTACCCGGATGAAGCTATGTACAATGAATTACCTGGATGAAGCTATGTACAATGAATTACCCGGATGAAGCTATGTACAATGAATTACCCTGATGATGCTATGTACAATGAATTACCCGGATGAAGCTATGTACAATGAATTACCCGGATGATGCTATGTACAATTAATTACCCAAATGAAGCTTTGTACAATTAATTACCCGGATGAAGCTTTGTCCAATGAATTACCCAGATGCAGCTATATACAATAAATTTACCCAGATGATGCTATGTACAATAAATGTACCCGGATGATGCTATGTACAATGAATTACCCGGATGAAGCTATGTACAATAAATTTACCCGGATGAAGCTATGTACAATGAATTACCCGGATGAAGCTATGTACAATAAATTTACCCGGATGATGGACCAGGAGGTGCTACATCTCCGTTTGATTCTGACGTTTCCGGAATCTTCACATCTACAACTTTATAGCTCTTAATCAGCTTCAGGTAGTCGTTGAAAAAAATCTGAAAACAGAAAAAGAAACAATAAACTTAAAACTTTTTTTTATTAAAGTTTCAATTTTGAGTTTCTGGTAGTCATTTAAAAAGTCTGCAAACACAAAAAAAGAAACAATTTGTTTTTTTAATTCTTAAAGATGTTTTAAAGTTTCAATCATGAGTTTCAGGAAGTCATTGAAATAAATTAGCAAACAAGAACAGAAACGAGCATTCTGAAAGTACTGCTAAATAAAATACATGTCCCCCCACACTGGGGCCTCAACGAGTCCAAAATATCGGACTCGAGTATTCAAGGGTCAAACTCGACCCAGACCCGAGTACTCGACACTTACATTAGATGATAATGAGATTAAGGAATAAAGTAAAATAGCAATATGCCACTTAATTCCCATGCTGAACATGGATGTCAAATCATGCCATTGTATTGCATTTAGAAACCGGTTGATATGTGCAGTGTTGTGACAGACGGACGGACAGCCAGTTTGAAAAGAGAAACTAGCGCATGATCACATAATTATTGCGTAACTTATGTCGTTGATTATCTATTGCTGAAATTATTGTCCTACATTGTCCACTGTATTATGGTTGATCATTGTATTCCACCTTATACAGGTACTCAAGTCCTGTGAACAGACTCGAGTCTTGCTAGGCTTAACCTGTGCCCGAGTACTCGTGGAGACCCTATCCCATACTGGGCTTCAGAAATCTCCCTAGCCCAAGGGCCATAACTCTGTTAAACATGGATAAATTCCTTTTTTTAACAGAGTTATGAACCTTGAATAAAAACCCATGAAAGTCAAACTTGATTTGGTCTCGGTGGTGTCGTGGTTAAGCCATTGGACATAAGGCTGGTAGGTACAGGAAAGAAATGTTTTATTTAACGACGCACTCAACACATTTTACGATTATATGGCATCAGACATATGGTTAAGGACCACACAGATATTGAGAGGAAACCTGCTGTCGCCATTTAATGGGCTACTCTTTTTTATTAGCAGCAAGGGATCTTTTACATGCACCATCCCATAGACAGGATAGCAGATACCACAGACTTTGGGTAGGTACAGGGTTTGCAGCCTTAAGTGGATATAAGCATGAAAATAAGTTGAAATGAAATGATTTGGCCATAAAAAAAATTGAAAAGGGGGAAATCTCTATGAAAGTGAAACCCGATGTGTAACTACATGATAAATCTATATCCAAAATTTCAGCTCAAATCTTGAGGCATTGAGAAACCAAAAGTCTGGGGAAAAAAACTATATGTCGAACAGATGCTTGGACAAAGAGAGAAGTTGTTTTAAAGTTTCAACTTTGAGTATATAATTTTATTACGCTTTTTACCATTTCACCCCATTGAGCATGTTTTCATTATCATTCTGTACACTTTTAAGATGGAGGATGTGAGGTACTAAAAACAGTTAAGTGAGTCTTGTTTAAATTTTAATGCCACCACTAGAGCAAATTGATTTATTCATTATCGGCTATTGGATGTCAAACATTTGGTAATTCTGGTCTTAAGAGGAAATGTGCTATATTTTTTCCATTAGCTGTATGGAATTATTTATATGCATTTTCCCGCAAACAGAATAGTACATACCACGGATACTAGTTACAGAGCACTGGCTGGGACTGGAAAAACCCAGTCAGAGAATGGATCCACAGAGGGGATTCGATCCTATGACCCAAGCACTTCAAGCGAGCGCTCTACCAACTGAGCTAGATCTTGCCCTTCCCGTTAAGTAAGGGGGCGGGACATAGCCCAGTGGTAAAGCACTCGCTTGATGCGCGGTCGGTTTGGGATCGATCCCCGTCAGTGGGCCCATTGGGCTATTTCTCACTCCAGCCAGAGCACCACGACTGGTACATCAAAGGCTGTGGTATGTGCTATCCTGTCTATGGGATGGTGCATATAAAACATCCCTTGCTGCTAATCGTAAAGAGTAGCCCATGAAGTGGCGACAGCGGGTTTCCCCTCTCAATATCTGTGTGGTCCGTAACCATATAACCGTAAAATAAAAATGTGTTCGAGTGCGTCGATAAATAAACCATTTCCTTCTTCCTTCCCCTTTGTGCATGATGTTTTATTATAGTGAGGCGAGATTGTAACAATTTCGTTTATATAATCATATAAATCTGAGAAGTTGTGAACATTGTAAAGCTTAAGGCACACGGCAGTGAAAAATTTATTTCTCCTAAACGTATTTTTAAAATCAAACAAGGATTGATGTGTAAAACATGTTTAGCTAAACAGATACAAAATGTTTTTTGGTGTTTTTTTTCTTCAGGCAATGTACATTTAAAACAAAATCGTCAAAAACATGTTTTGAAAATCAAGTATGGATTGATTCGTTAAACATCTCTAAACAGATACAAAACTTTTTTTCTTTCTTTTTTTTTAGGCAATGTACATTGAAAACAAAATCATCAAAAACATGTTTTTTCTTTCGTCAAAACTTTTTAACTACCGTGTGCTAACTGATTAATCAATTTATTTAGAGCTGGGTGGTATTGAAATTTCAGGTTCGGTATTGGTCTTTTTGGGGTGATTTACCTCGATATCAGAATGGTATTCGGTTTTGACACAATACAGATACGGATATCGAGCTTGAATAAGGCTCAACCCCTAATGTCATATACTTTCCGTAGACACAAAATGCATGTACATGTTTTTCTGTCGATTCTAAGGAAGAACCATGTCCATTCACTCTTCTTTTCAGCCATTTTGTGATCGTCAGATTTATTGTTAGTGCTTTACTAAATGGTGGGAAACATTAAAAAATGTCAATACCGAAATTATGGTATTTTGCTCGGTATGGTAAATCAGTATTGATATGATAATGATATCGAACGGCATATACGGTATACAGCCCAGCTCTAACATGCCCAGTACATCATCAAACCTTGACTTTGTGGACAATGTTAATTCGTTCTTCTTGTGTTTTTTGATTGATCAGATAGCCCAGTAGAGCTGGCAGTATCATATATCTAAAAATAAAAGAAAAATTTATCAAGTAACATATCGATCCAGCAAAGCAAACTATTAATCAGATAAAAATAATTTTAAAATAATCAGGAAACATTTTGTTTTCAATATCTCAATGAGCGATATTTCTAGTCAATTGAAAATTTATTAGCAACTACTGCTTGATGCTTAAAAATTGTGTAGCAATCTCTGAAACTTGCGTAGCGAATCGCAACACAATATTGAATAGGAAGTGAGATGTAGCCCAGTGATCAAGCAAAGATGCAAGGTCGGTTTGGAATCGGCCCCGTCAGTCCAGCCAGTGCACCACGACTGGTATGTGCTATCCTGTCTGTGGGATGGTGCATATAATAAAAAGATCCCTTGCTGCTAATTGAAAAGAGTGGCCCATGAAGTGGCAACAGCGGGTTTCCTCATTCAATATCTGTGTGGTCCATATCCATATGTCCGACACAATATAACCGTAAATAAAATGTGTTGAGTGCGTTGTTAAATAAAAACATTTCCTTCCTTCGATACTGAACAAAATGTTACCTAATAACCAGAGTTTCGAGAATTTTTACAAAATCCACTAGCCATGGAATCAGTGATTAAATTTTTTTACTAGCCACGATTAAAAATTCACTAGTCCTACTTTACTTAATACAACTTTACTAATAGCAATAATTGGATAACTTACCTAAAGAGGAAGATAGAGATTAAAAACACTAAGATTGGGGGTGGGGTGGGGATGGTATTCATATTTACAAAATAGACTTAAATGTAGCATTTAACAACTGTTTTTCACTAGTCATCGGGCATGGCAATAGTGGTTAATTACTAGTATGGGAGTGGGGCTATCCTAATCTAAAAGCGTTGTCGGGCATGGCAATAGTAGCTATTTACTAGCCCAACACTGAATATCACTAGACATGGAAGTGGGGCTACCATAATCTAGAACCCCTGTCTGGCATGGCAATAGTATTTACTAGCCCAACATTGAATATTACTAGCCATGGGAGTGGTGCTATCATAATCTAGAAGCCCTGTCTGGCATGGCAATAGTAGTTATTTACTGTCTGGGTAAACTTTTTTTATCTTTTTTTTGGCATAATCCATCAAGACCATGTGAATGCAGACCTGTCAACCCTCCCGGATTCCGCGGGAGTCTCCCGGTATTTGATCAAATCTCCTTTCCCCTGTGCGGGAGACAGTTTCTCCTGTTAAATGACATTTTTGTAAGCATAAAAAAAAATCGATCCTCTTTTGTCAAAATAACATAAGGGAAGTAACTCTTACCTTTTTTTTCTCATTCGGAAAATGTCGACTACTTTCGGTTTCTGAGAATGTAACAGGCCGAATTGTCCCGACTGTTTAACCTTTGCCGAAGTGAGAATTGTGGGATAGCCTATTTATATTGTTAAAAAAGCACATGGAGTTTATAAAATGACGTGTTATTATAATGTTTGTTATCATCGTAATGGCTACGAAGTGTGTTGCCGCTAATTCAACAGGCTGTGTATTGACATTCAGTGTTGCACATATATATATAAATTAAAAAAAACTATCCAATTTAGTTCTAATAACACCGACAGCGATACACACGATGCTTGTTAAAATCACACGTCACAGCAAGACAACGAAAAGACCAATTAGCTGTATAAACATACTTGTGTCAGTTAATTTTGTATGTTTGTGCAGTAAAATGTTGGTTATAAGGGTACTCTTCAAGAAATTATTTTTGTACAATTAAAAAATGTTGTGTTTGACATTTACATAAAGTTACTCACGGAAATGGGTATAATTCCGGTATATTTCACACGATGTCCGTAATGAGGTTTTACTTATGATTAATGAAAATACAATGTTTATTGCATCATTATAATGATTTTAAATAAGTACCACGCCATCGTTCCTCATTATAGTAAAAACTGAATATTAATTTATAAGATTTACGCAACCTGTAAGGCTGTAAGTGTAATACCGTAAATGTACTAATTAAAAAAATTATTTCTTGTTCATGTTCTTAACATTTTTGGATAAAATATTTATTTATTTTTAAATATGTATTAAATCATAATAATATTTAAACTTAAAAAAAAAAAAAAAATGTTTTTAATTTTTTTTTTTTTTTTTTTTTAATGCCAAGATCTAAGGTTAAGAAGTATATATGACATTATATAGTATTCATATAGCTTATTGTAATAATGTTTTTTTTTTAAATCTTGCGATTTTGGGTTAAATTGTGTGAATTTAAAAAATCTCCTGCTTTTTGACAAAATCTCCTGCTTTTTCAACACACACCTCCTGCTTTCTCTTGACTAAAGGTTGACAGGTCTGTGTGAATGGCACGTCCTAATTTTCACTGTCATAAATAAAAATTGAGCTACGCAGTTTTCAGTAGCCTGAATTTTAATTTACAAAATTTTTAAAAATGCAATTACTTTATTTCATTGGTGGCAACTTCTTCCAAATCTTCATTCTTACTAAAAAGTTCCAGTTCATTAACCATTCTTATGGCAAGTTCAACCTTCTGAATTCCAATACGTAGTCTTCCCTGGAAAAAAATAAAAATAAAAAAATAAAAAAATACAAGACTAATCGGGTAAAGAACTTCTTACGGCTATTTCAGATATACTAGGGATGGGACATAGTTGAGTGGTACAGCACTCATCTGATGCGTGATCGATTTAGGATCGATTCCCGTCGGCGGGCCCATTGGGCTATTTCTCGTTACAGCCAGTGCATGACTGGCATATCAAAGGCTGTGGTATGTACTATTCTGTCAGTGGGATGGTGCATATAAAAGATCCTTTGCTGCTAATCGAAAGAAAGAAAGAAATGTTTTATTTAACGACACACTCAACACATTTTATTTACGGTTATATATGGCATCAGACATATGGTTAAGGACCACACAGATTTTGAGAGGAAACCCGCTGTCAACCCTACATGGGCTACTCTTTCCGATTAGGCAGCAAGCGATCTTTTATTTGCGCTTCCCACAGGCAGGACAGCACAAACCATGGCCTTTGTTGAACCAGTTATGGATCACTGGTCAGTGCAAGTGGTAATCGAAAAGAGTAGGCTATGAAGTGGCGACAGCAGGTTTCCTCTCTCAATATCTGTGTGGTCTTTAATCATATGCCTGACACCATATTATAACTATAAATAAAATGTGTTGAATGCGTCATTAAATAAAACATTTTCCTTCAAATGTACTAAGTGAGTAAGTATGACATAAATAATATACCAAACGACAAAAGAAATGCAAATATTAATATAGTTTTCTTTAATTTATTCAAAATTATTTAGATTGAATCATTTAAGTTTTTTAGTTTTTTTGTCTTTTAAAATTTTCTGTCTAGAAGATAGGAACATTTTAGACCTACATGTCTTTTGACAGTTTGTCTACCAAGTTAATTGTATCATTTTAAAAAATCAAATATATATACACATGTATTTCCAAGTTGTAAACTCATAGTTATAATTTGTTTGCATTCGGATGCATTTGTAAAATAAAAATAAGTTCTGGCCCTTAAAATAGTCTTCTCATTATAATGACACTTATAAATTTAGCTTTTTTCATTAATAGAAAAACAAGGTATCTTTAAAAAAATAATCATAAAACTGGTGATAATAATTCTGCTACACCTCCAATTTTTTTTTTTTTTTAAATTATGAATTATGTCAGTTTACCAAATGAAATGGCACAAAAATGTATTAAAATAGTCTCACCAGTTTTGCACCAATTGACCGTCTTCGAATAAATTGAACGCAGCATTAGCTCATTATGTCAATTTATGATTATCTAAAGTAGACGACAGTCACTTTTCGCACCCTTGTTTTGGTTTTGTACACAATAAATATAGCATATGATATTATCTTACCATAACTTACTTGAAATCCATATTTCGTAAAAGGTACAATTTTTTATTACAATATTTTTTTTCAAACACATTTAGCTGCATACAAATTTCAATAGCCAATTTTGCATTGAAATTTTTCCAGCGTTCTGTAAACGGAAATGTCATGTACTTGCTTACTTGGTTTATGGTTATTGTAAGAAGATGCGGTAGGACTTTCCTTTGGTACTGTCATGTATAAAGAACATTATAAATACTTGTCATAAATAGAGCTAGGGTTAGGGTTACTGACAGTGCCAAGGCAAAGGAAAGTTCTTCAATTATTTATTTATATTACATATTACTGAAAGAAGTTTTATAACAATGC
Organism: Gigantopelta aegis; assembly: GCF_016097555.1. NCBI lineage: Eukaryota > Metazoa > Mollusca > Gastropoda > Neomphalida > Peltospiridae > Gigantopelta > Gigantopelta aegis. Next base: position 10,285,608 of record NC_054709.1, on the reverse strand, counting down.
CACCATAAAAAACATGGCCTGAAAAGGCTATAGTCAGTCTTTCATATAGAACTAATAAAACAAACACACAATCATGATTTACGGTTCTGTATAAACACTAAAATGGCAATGATCAAGCAGACCTGAACACCGTCTGAAGCTAAAGGCTCTTGACAGTTTTCTATAAACTGATAAACATCCCAGATCTCTTCAAACAGTGCAGACAGCTTGGGTCCATCACCCATCGCTTCAATGCCTTCAGCCATGTTGCTTACTGGTCGGGACACGGTTAAATGCAAAACACAAAATTACTACTATTAGAGGAGGCTGCCATTTTGTTTATAAGATTAACTAAAATTTACAACTGTAAACCGTTAATTGGGAATCAAATAATATCATAATGATAAATCTGTGTGGCAAATGATTAACAAATAAATAAATACTAGTTGTTTACAAGATAGAGAAATATTATTTTAGAATGCTCGTAATTGATCCTAATTGTCTCTTAATTATTTTATTTATTTTATTATTAAACAGAATTTCACCTACAAAGTATAATTTTACATTAACCACTCACATTGGACGTTTTCGATTGAAAGTGGCTATATACACGGCTGCCGTGTATATTCTCGGCTGATGAGAGCTGGCTATACACACTGCACAAAATGCATAATGGTTTAAACAATATTTATTTGACAAAAACATATTGCGATTGGTCAACAGCCTTAGCCTATATTAAGACCTCTCCCTACATTTTACATGCGGATACATGTTTAAATAACACAGACTTACACAGTAGACTCGAACAAAGAGGAAGAAAAAGAGAGGGGGTAGAGAAAAGGGTGTGGGTATATAACGAGTAAAAAACTGCCGAACTTTTACATTGAATTGGGGAATTTCTAGCATAAAATTAGTGTTAACTGTAGTAAAAACGTTTAGTAGCAGTTATGTATTTTAAAGTAGTTTCAATAATTTATTTATTTTCTTGTTCACAAAATTATGGCTGTAAGATAGTATTTAGTTGGCCCAGTGGTGTTGCTGAAGACCAATGGGAATATATACTAAGTACGAACAGTACATAAATTAATTATAATTAACCGCTGCTAAACAGGTATTAAAATAGAAACATAATTAACAAATTCAGACAGAACACAAACTAATTAACAGTTGTTAAATATAGACATTATACGTTTAATCGGAATTATTCATAAATGACCGAATCTGGGTAACATTTACTTATATTTGTTGCCAAACATCTACACACAGATTACAACTAATATTGTGAATAGAAAATGGAAATACATGGTGAAGTTTTCATATCATTTTGCTCGAACGTCTTCATCGTTTTTGCCTTCAAACAAAGGTTTGTCCAATACTTTCTCTCTCTCTCTCTCTCTCTCTCTCTCTCTCTCTCTCTCTCTCTCTCTCTCTCTCTCTCTCTCTCTCCCTCCCTCCCTCCCTCTCCCTCCTCTCTCTCGCTCTCTCTCTCCCCCTCTTTCTCTCTCTCTCTCCCCCCCTCTCTCTCTCTCTCTCTCTCGCTCTCTCTCTCTCTCTGTGTGTGTGCGTGCGTGCGTGCGTGTGTGTGTGATGTTGACCACTCGTGTAGCCTACGCTTAAATAGGCATTTTACAAAATGGTAGCTCATTCACTCTCTGTGATTAAATGTCATCAATACCACCCCAATTGCAACTTGATGATATGGCCCTTTAAAAAAGTACGCCCAAAGAAATATGACAAGGTAAGAAAACATATGACCTACCGGAAATAGCATGCGGTAAGTGGATGGGTTGGGACACTGTGTCCAGAATTAGGACCTATGAGATGTATTTTAGTATATATACTATGTATAGTAAAATTTAAAAATAACAGAATCACAAGGTCAGCCTTTTGGATAATGACCTGCGATTTTATTTTTTTGTCTTGTAATTTTAGCAGGTGAATTTTTATTTGATTTAAACAATATTTATTTCTGTTTATATTAACAGACGGGACTGGTCAACAGGCATAGCCTATATAAAGACCTTTCCCTACATTATACAATTGAAATATTAACTGGTCAACATAGAAAGTACAAAATATGCATTTAGTGTTGAAGAATATAAAACTGTTGTATATTTAACCTGCCAAAGTATAAATATTTGTATATAGATTAGAACAGGGAGACAAGAAGAATGCATTTTTATTCCACTTGCTAGGTCTAAAATATAGACCGCTTTTTTGCAGGCCGCTATTTTGAGCACTATAAAGTAATTCACCCCAAAATGTATGTCACTCATGCACAAGCAGAATTTAACGGTATGTATAGTGTAGCTAAGAACCACCGTTATTTCACAGACTTACATTGAACCTAGTGTTTAACGACACCACTTGAGCACATTGATATCTTAATCATTGCTATTATACGACAAACATTTGATAATTTCTTACAGTCTTAGAAGAAACCTGTTATCTTTTCCGAGAAGCAATATATTTTTTTATATGGACTTTCCTAAAGATAGGACAGCACATACCATGATCCAGTCGTGGGGCACTGGTTGGGACGGGAAAACCACAAGCAGAGAATGGGTTCACCGAGACGGTTCAATCCTATAAGGACGTAAGCACCCCAGACAAGTTCCAGATGGCAAGCCATTTCACACACATCTTGTGATGGTGCTTAATGTTGTTTTACCGGCCTCGGTGGTGTCGTGGTTAAACCATCGGACATAAGGCTGGTAGGTACAGGGTTCACATCCCGGTACCGGCTCCCAACTAGAGCGAGTTTTGCCGATTCAATGGGTAGGTGTAAGACCACTATGTACCCTGTTCTCTCTTACTGATCACTAACAAACTAACCCATAACTCACTGTCCTGGGCAGACAACTCAGATAGCTGAGGTGTGTGCCTAGGACAGCGTGCTTGAACCTTAATTGGATATAAGCACGAATATAAGTTAAATGGAAAGGATGTTGCTTGAGAATTCGTATGGTACAAAATGACCATGTTATGAAATGACACTGCCGTGTATATAATCAGTCCTCAGTTGCCGAGGCTACATACACGGTGGCCGTGTATATAGTCTTGGATTCTAAACACACGGCCGCAATGTCAAACGCACGGCTCTATCGAAGACTTTTAAACGAACTGAGTATAATTTACACAAAAGTAATGAATTAGGTTTCATGCAGATTGTTAGAACTTTATATGCATGCTATTTAACGTTCCAGAATTATATTCTGATGACATAGCAGCGTGATGCTAATATTGATAGGTCGCGAGTTCTGGGTTTTGATGTGATTGCGAGCAGGTCAAAATGTACCCAAACCGAAATGTATCCAAACAAAACGTACCCACGTTTAAAAGTTAAAAGTTTGTTTTGGTTAACGACATCACTAGAGAACATAGATTTATTAATCATCAGCTGTTGGATGTCAAATATTTGGAAATTTTGACAGTCTTAGAGAGGACCCGACTAAATTTTGCAATTTATATGCACCCTCCTACTGACAGGATAGCACATACACGGTCTCTTAATATACCAGAATTGGTGCACTGGCTGGAACGAGAAATAGCCCAAATATTGGACTAGAGTACTCGAGGGTCAAACTCGACCCAGACCCGAGTACCTGACACAGTAGATGATAATGAGACTAAGGAATAAATTAAAGTAGTATTATTCATCTAAAATTTGAGCGTTGAACATGGATGCCAATTCATGCCATTGTATTGCATTTGATACAGTCAACTTTTGTTTTCCCTCCATGTTTCATAGCAGTAGAAATTACTTGAAAAAAATTAAATAATAATTAAATGACATAAAAAAAAAAAACATATATAAATGGATAAAAGTATTTTTCCTTGCACGGGTACTCGAGTCCTGTGAATGGACTAGAGTCTTGCTAGACTCGGCCCATGCCTGAGTACTCGTTGAGACCCTACTGGCGGGGATTGATCCTAGACTGACTGCACATTGTTCTTGTTGAGAAATACTGGTAATCACTATACTCTCAGTAACGCTTGTACCACTGGTGGTCATTTCATAATGCTGTGATGCTGAGCCGTTTTGGGGGCGGTACGTAGCCAATGTTCGAGATTAAAATTTGGGGGCAGTATCCCAGCTGGATACTAACATTTCAAAATCTGGTATCCCACCTGAGAATTTAGTATTATATGGTATCCCAGTGGGATACTAGGTTCTTGAAGACTGGTATCCAAAATTAAATTCTGGTTTCCCCAGAATATCGGGAAACCGTTAATCTCGAACACTGGTAGCCCAGTAGTAAAGTGTTCGCTTGATGCGCAGTCGTTTGAGATTGATCCCCATCATTGGGCCCATTTGGCTATTTCTCACTCCAGTCAGTACACCACGACTAGTATATCAAAGGTCGTGGTATGTGCTATCCTGTCTGTGGGATGGTGCATATAAAAGATCCTTTGCTACTAATGGAAAAATGTAGCAAGTTTCCTCTCTAAGACTATATGTCCAAATTACCAAATGTTTGACATCAATTAGCCAATGATTAATAAATCAATGTGCTCTAGAGGTGTCGTTAAACAAAAAAATTTCTTCAGAGCCATTTTACAAGGGACCAGTTTTTGTCAGTCATCATCACCATAGGTTGGGAGATGTTTTTACCTGTCATCCTGTCTGACTGTCAATCATTTTACATTTATAAATGTACACCTTAGTTTTCGTCAATCATATTGGTCTAGCAGATTTTTATATCATGGGTCAGAAGAATTGTTAACTTGCCAGACTATGTCGAACAGGAATTTTAGCCAATTTTGACCCCTGATGAGCCATTAATTAACTGCTAGATTTTCATTCAGTTTTTTCAAAATAGAGAAAGGGGGGGGGGGAGGTGGGATGAGGGACAAGAATTAAAAAACCAAAAATTCATGGCATTGGCATCAGGGTGGATGGGGGGTGTTAAACATTATTTAAGATTTATTTTATAATGGCCTAAGATAAAAAAAATATTTAATGACACAACAGCACAAATTAACTAACTTGTATATATACTTTCTCTGTGATTGTGTTGTTTGGTTTTTTCCAGGATGCCCCAGCCTTCCAGTACATTAAGGACCAGTTCCGTCAGTATCAAGTGACGAGTGAGAAATATTGCCGAGGCCGAAAAGAGATGCACCACATGGGTGAGACGTATCTGACACTGCTACAGAGCCAGAGAAAGTGGGACGTAAGTTACGCTAAAAACACCACTCGGGCTTACTGCCAGAAATATATGAAGGGTACACAGTGTTAAAGATTAAAATTTTGGGGTAGTATCCTAGTTGGATACTAACATTTCAAAATCTGGTATCCTACCTGAGAATTTAGTATTATAATGGTATCCCAGTGGAATACTGGGTTCTTGAAGTCTGGTATCCAAAATTAAATTCTGGTATCCCCGGGATATCAGGATACCGTTAATCTCCAACAATGGTACACAATAAAAACTAAATAGGTATTAGGTTATAGGTCCCCCTTGTAATGATAATGGAGTCATTATAACTGTTAAAATACTGCTATTTAATTATGACAAACTGAGAAGGTCTACATTTGAAGATGGATGAATATGATGCAACACCACATCCGCGCATGCGTGAATAGTAATTATAAATTAGCGATTATCTGAAACTACTAAAGCTCAGTATATCACACCTGTACTAGGTGGTTATGTGTTTGAATGTTTTGAAATTGACAATGCATTTCATGCACATTGACAAATTAATTTGAACAGCAGTTCTCTTTTAGTATCATCTATTTAAACATCATAAAATATATTTATTAATTTACAAGATTTTAGGGTATGCAGAAATCTTGCCACTAGAGCACATCAATTTATTAATCACTAGCTACTGGATGTCAACTATTTGATAATTCTGACTTGTATATAAAAGTGAAGTTTGTTTTATTTAATGACGCCACTAGAGCACATTAATTTTGTATCTGATCATCGGCTATTGGACGTCAAACATATGGTCATTCTGACACTGGTTTTTTTAGAGGAAACCTACTGTTGCCACATAGGCTACTCTTTTGCAACAGGCAGCAAGGGATCTTTTATTTGCGCTTCCCACAGGCAGGATAGCACAAACCATGGCCTTTGTTTACACCTACCCATTGAGCCTTGCAGAGCACTCACTCAGGGTTTGGAGTTGGTATCTGGATTAAAAATCCCATGCCTCGACTGGGATCCAAACCCAGTACCTACCAGCATGTAGACCGATGGCCTAACCACAACACCACTGAGGCCGGTTTAAACTTAAAAATATATTTACTAATTTCCAAGATTTTAGGGTACGTAATTGTACCCTCTGTACACTCCGGCAGAAACCTTGCCACTAAAGCACATCGATTTATTAATCACTAGCTACTGACTGTCAACTATTTGATAATTCTGACATGTATGTAGTCTTAGAGGAAACCCATTACCTTGTTCCATTAGCAGCAAGAGATCTTTTACATGTACATGCACTTTCCTACAGAGAGACCGGCGTCATGGTTAGGCCATTGGTTTACAGGCTGGTAGGTACTGGGTTTGGATCCCAGTCGAGGCATGGGATGTTTAATCCAGATACCGACTCCAAACCCTGAGTGAGTGCTCCGCTTACACTGACCAGTGATCCATAACTGGTTCAACAAAGGCTATGGTTTGTGCTATCCTGCCTGTGAGAAGCGCAAATAAAAGATCCCTTGCTGCTAATCGGAAAGAGTAGCCCATGTAGTGACGACAGCGGGTTTCCTCTCAAAATCTGTGTGGTCCTTAACTATATGTCTGATGCCATATAACCGTAAATAACATGTGTTGAGTGTGTTGTTAAATAAAACATTTATTTCTTTTTCCTACAGAGAAGATGGTACATACCACAGTCTTTGATATATCAGTCATGGTGCACTGGCAGGGATGGGAAATAAGTAACAGTTATAGAAAGAAAGAAAGAAAGAAAAAAAGGAAAGAATGTTTGTTTACCAACACCTCAGCACATTTAAAATTAGGGCTATTTGGCGTGTATGGTTATTTTGACATTTGGTAGAGTTTGAGAGAGATATACCAGTCTTTTAATATATGAATTGTGGAAAGAGAAAAAAGCAAGCCATCTCAGAGGAGTGCTATACCGCTGATTTACATCCCTTCCTATGACAGCCATAGAGCCGAGGCCATTTATTAGTCCCCTACTGTCTGTCTTTCTTTCTGTCCCATATACAATTTTCTGGACTTTTTCTTTTGCAGTGCCTTAAAATATTCAGCTGAAATTTTGTGTATAGCTTTATCATGTAGAGTCTACAGATTAAGTTTGACATTTTTATGCAGAGTTATGGCCCTTGAACTTAGGAACTGTGAAAATGTGTTGTGCCTAAAGTAGTGTCGGAAATAGAATAAAACTGATTTTCATTGATTATTTCTTTCATATAAAGTTCCAATAAAGTGCACAAATCACCTGTTTACTGACATCTTTCTTTTAATTTCAAGAGTAAACACCATCTTGTACATCAATGAGAGCCCAAACAAGTAAATGCTAAATTAGGTAGAGTATCATTAAATAGATATTTACAAAATATTTACTTGTCAGTTTAATATGAAAGACATAATCGACAAAAATCTTCTTTATTCTAGTTCTGACACTACTTTAGTATGGGACATGTATTGGTTTAGTCAGTATTCTCAAAATGCTAGTTTTCAAAAATGTATGTAATTCAAATTTCAGCTTTACAATGCCTTTCAACTATCCCTCTCACCCTTTTATTGTTATTTTAAAGAATCACATGATGACTGTGATATTAAAAACATTTTTTAGAAATTTTAAATTTATATTTGTCAAGTTATAGATTATAAGGCACGTTTTGTGAAGGAGGCGGGACGTAGCCCAGTGTTACAGCGTTCGCTTGATGCGCGGTCGGTGTGGTCTATTTCTCGTTCCAGCCAGTGCACCACGACTGGTATATCAAAGGCTGTGGTATATACTACCCTGTCTGTGGGATGGTGCATATAAAAGATACCTTGTTGCTAATCAGAAAGAGAGCCCATGAAGTGGCGACACCGGGTTTCTTCTCTCAGTGTCTGTGTGGTCCTTAACCATATGTCTGACGCCATATAACCATAAAATGAAATGTGTTGAGTGCGTTGTTAAATAAAACATGCCTTGCTTTCTTTTTTTCTTTTGTGAAGCTTTGAACAAGTTCAGTACTTACCGGTATGTAAGACATAGCCCAATGGTAGAGTAGTAAAGCGCGTACCTGATGCGAGGTTGGTCTAGGGTTGATCTGTCAGTGGGCCCATTGGGTTATTTCTCGTTCTAGCCAGTGGGCCCATTGGGTTATTTCTCGTTCTAGCCAGTGCACCACGACTGGTATATCAGAGGCCATGGTATGTGCTATCCTGTCTGTGGGATAATGCATATTAAAAATATCTTGCTACTAATGGGAAACATGTAGTGGGTTTACTCTCTAAGACTATATGTCACAATTACCAAATGTTTGACATTCATCCAGTGTGCTGTAGTGGTGTCGTTAAACAAAACGAAGTTTAACTTTTAACTTTGGACACATAATTTTAAATTTATTTTTTTCATTACAGGAAATAAATGACATGTACAAAGGTCGCGGAGAACATGATATAGAAACAAGTGCTAACCTGGTGGGACTGCGTCTGCCGAAAACATACGATCCCAGTAAATAAACACAGGATTCTGACGACACGTATAGGTGATGACGAGGCTTCCCGAAAACACACAATACCAGTAAATAAACACAGGATTCGGATGTATAGATGATGACGAATCATAACATTTAATATATAGTTGTTAATATAGGTGTACAGAAAAATGTGTAAATAAATAAAATTCATTATTGGTTTCCTGTAAGTTTTTCATCCCCACTCGTCTGCTCTTAAGAATAAAGATCCACCCCTGTTGTTTAGTTTTTGCTCAATCTGCGGTATTTCCAATGTCCTGAAAATACAAAAAGATATTATTTAACCATCCTACCCTATTTTGAAATAAATGTTGGATAAAAATCTAGCATTTTATTTGTAACACAGGCCTCCCAGACCTATATTTCCTATATTTTTTATAGGATCCTATAAAACTCCTATATTGAGATTCATTTCCTATATTTCCTATATTTGACTCAATTGCTTTGCCAAAATGCCGATGAATAAAATATATTCGCATTGAAAGACAGCCAGCCTGTCAGAAATTCAAAAGATGCTTTGAATGTGCACCATCTTTCATATTATCCTGGATACTGACATGGACTGCTGGCAAGCCTTGGTATCTGAGCCTTGTTCAGGGTTGAAAATAACATGAAAACCATGGTCGCCAGCAGGGCCAATTGAAGAAAAATCTTACTGGCCCTTCTCAAATTCAACTAGCCCTCCAATTTAACTGCACAGCCAAAATAAAAACTAGAATGTTCTTTGTTGAATAATAATCATGTATAATAATAGCCATGTATATAGACCATTTGTGTCGAAAGGAAACTGATGAATTGGCATGTAACTTCATAACGAATAAAGTTCAAATTCATATTAGAAACATATTAAGTTTTAAACCCATACCAACCCAAATCACATTTAAAGATAATAAAAAAAAATAGTCCAGTATAAATAAAAGTTACTTTAAAAGTTGCCACTAAATGATACAAATTAAATTTAATTTTTAATACAGGGATACCACCAAAAAAAAAATGCTAGAACAGCCAAGGTATGCAGCTTCACTTGCATTGTCTCTCAAGTGATCGATAATGCAATACAAAGAGACTAAAGGTAGAACTGCGTGTGTTTTAGTATATTAGTCTTGGAATGACCGTCTTCTTTGTACACCTGTGAGAGGTGGTTCAATATGGAGAACTCTCCAGTAAAGGATCTCCTTGAAAGTGACTGTCCTAAAGACGTGGCAATAGATAAAGATTCATGGAATCGTCCACTATTTTGCCAAATACCCAATCGACTGCATTGTACAGAGATACGGCCCTGATCTCGTATTACGATTTTTTGTCGTTCAGATTACGTTGGATTTATCCTATGCAGTTTTATAAGTATATCTTGTTTTTATTTACACTGAATATTTTACCCCAAAAAATGTTATTTCAGTTGATATGGGTTTACAATTTAATAAATTAATATGTTTTTATATGAATTTGATCTTTAGGCTTACATGCCAATTAACTGACTTTTGAAATAATCCATGTAGTAATGGAACATTTCATTGTTAGTTTGAGTTAAAAGTACTTGTTAAAATTTGATTTTGTCCCAGAATAATATAAGCTAATTAAATACAATTAATTTGTACCATAACATTGAATAATATCAAAAAGCAGGTCTACTAAATAATTATGGCGTATCCAGTCCATTAATCCGACAACTTCCAAAAAACCCCAAAACATGATGTGTTTGCAATACGTTTTGAGCTATATTTTTTAAAGCCTCCGACCATAATCTTAAAAGCTGAGGCTGAGTCTAGTAAGTCTGGCATTGTCAAAATATAGAACATGTTCTATAATGTTGTCTTGCCAGATCTGTAGTTCGCTCCAGCACAATAGCGGTGTGTTTTGTCACATTCGATTCAGTTTCAATGTGTTAATTTTTCACCTGGCACCATATTCGCCAGACTCTTAAAATCAATGGTCACCCAACGGACTACCTTTGTGAAATTCATAGTCGCCCATAGCAAATAAAGGTCGCTACGGGCAACCAGGCGACTGCTAATTTTCAACCCTGTTTGTTGAGGTAGTAGATGGTATCTTGTGTACATGTGCAAGGTAAGAACATACCATTAGTAATGTAAATGTCTTTAAATATCCGTGTAAAATGTGTTTAATCATGACAATCGGTGCAAATTTTCCTATAAAACTCCTATATTTGACCTCAAAATTCCTATAAAAATCCTATATTTTGGTATGCAAATTCCTATATTTCCTATATTTTAATATGTACAAATGGCTGGGAGGCCTGGTAGCATATAACATTAAAATTAATCTAAGAAAAGCAAATAAATAAATAAATCCAAGTTGGAGTTCCACTGTCTCCCCCACCCATTGCCCAGAGTTTTCCTCCATTGTAACATTCCAGCCAGTGCACCACGACTGGTATATCAAAGACCGTGGTATATATGCTATCCTGTCTATGTAACGGGCTTTCTTTCTAATTCTAAATGTCAATATTACCAAATGTTTGACATCCAATAGCCGATGATTAATATATCAATGTGCTCTAGTGGTGTCGTTAAACAAATCAAACAAACTTCTTCATGAGTAAAATTACATATTAAACACATTTTCCTGTTTTGAATATCGGTATCAGTCTGTATAAACAAGGTCATTGTTGTCTTTATAATGTTTGTAGTAGCTGGAACTTGATTTTACCTTCCAGTAATTTTATACGTAGGAAAACATATTTCGAAGTAAAATTAACAATGACTGCTACAAACATGATCGCAAGCATATTGTAGGCCCTATAATTGGTACTCTTAAACAAGAAAATATACTCCCTTACAAAAGAAACTTCACATAAAATTTGTTAAATAGTATTGCTAATCATAAAGAACCAATTTAGAAACCATCTTACAAACACTTTGTGTGTATCATGAAGTGCAGTGTGACGTTTATATTCCACATGATACTTTCCTATCCCACCTTACCATTTGTTGGTTTTCTATAATAAAATTTCAAGTCTTGTAAAGTTTCTTTTAGACATTGGGGCAGGACGTAGCCCAGTGGTAAAGCGTTTGCTTGATGCGCAGTCGGTCTAGGATCTATCCCCATTGATGAGCCCATTGGGCTATTTTTCGCTCCATCCAGTACACCACGACTGGTACATCAAAGAAAGAAGTATGTGCTATCCTGTCTGGGATAGTGCATATAAAAGATCCCTTTCCGCTAATCGAAAAGAGTAGCCCATGAAGTGGCGATAGTGGGTTTTCTCTCTCAATATCTATGTGTTCCTTTACTATTATGTCCAACACCATATAACCGTCAATAAAATGTGTTGAGTGCATCGTTAAATAAAACATTTCCTTCCTTCCTTTTAGACATCGGTATATATTTAATAGATTATTTTTCCATCCAAAAGGCTTTGTTGGTCGTTAACATATTACAACAGCTGGACAGTCCCTTGTGTTAGCTGTGATGCATTTTTTCCTTTTCACTTAAAGAAAAAATATGGGTTTAATTTCTTTAAAAAAAAAAATTTAAAACTCTAATATATATGCCATCGATCTTTCAAACGTTGAATTAAGTATGTCTAACAATAACACAACTGCTTGTTTCTTGGTGTGAATTTTTTGTTCCTCGTTGCTACCTAGTGGAAGTGTGACCCCAAGAGTTTGCCCAAGGTCACGAGACTGGTCTGTTTGTTGCAGACGACATGGTACACCTGCGTCTGCTATCACCAGAAGCAGACGACATGCCCCAAACTGTCTGCTGTCAATCAGATCTGTCTGTTAACTCAGGCACGCTACTGGGAGGATGTGGGTGAGAGATAAAGAAATAATACTAATAAAAAATTTAATCTTTCAAACAAACAGACCTTGGCCGCGCAATATAGTTAATTCATCAGATATAGAGAAAGAGAGAAGGAAAAAGACCGGGGTGTGTGTGTGTGGTGGGGGGGGGGGGGGGGGTATATGGCGTCGGACATTTGGTTAAGGACCACACAGATATTGAGAGGAAACCCGCTGTCACCACTTCATGGGCTACTCTTTCGATTAGCAGCAAATGATCTTTTATATACACCATCCCATAGAGAGGATAGCACATACCACGGCCTTTGATATACCAGTCGTGGTACACTGGCTGGAACGAGAAATGACCCAATGGGCCCACCGACGGGGATCGATCTCACACCGACCGCGCATCAAGCGAGCACTTTACCACTGGGCTACGTCCCGAGAGAGAGAGACAGAGACAGACACACACAGACAGACAAGCAAGCAGAGAGAGAGAGAGAGAGAGAGAGAGTGTGTGTTTCTGGTTGTCCTATTGTTTGTAACAGCTCAAACTTCCTTTCCTAAAAAAAGAAATCTAAAGTAAAACCCACAAACAAACAAACAAACCAAACTGCCACAACAACAACCCTCGATAAACACTTGTGACGTCGATTCAGTGGAGTAAGCCCATTGAATCAAACAACGTCTGACGTATACATGTTCCCGATTACGGATCGATGATACCTCTTTACTAAAACCCTTTCAACAGACATTATGACAATGATATACAGTGTTGGTTGCACATAACACATTATTTGTCGAGATCACACAAAGAATTATGGTCGCATTATACTTGTTTACGCACGTTATATATATATATATATACACACTATACACGCACGTATTTTTAGAACAATCTCATTTCCATGTTAAAAACGTATTGACGTCTTAAGTCGTTTACGTGTGTGTGCGCATGTATGTCTGTATCTGTGTCCATTCATCCATCCAACCATATATCTTTACCTATGTATCCACTGACGTAGCCATGATTTTATATTGGGGGGGGGGGGGGGGGGGGCAACGCACACGTATATACATGTATGTGTCTAATTTTATAAAATTTTAAAAGGTTTGATTGCAGGGCCGTACCCTCCGGGGGGCGGGGGGGGGGGGGGCAGCTGCCCCCCCTAAGAATCTTGTCCTTTTTTTTTTTTTATATATCTCCAGTAATAGCATTGAAATGTTTAATCTTTATAGTATGTTAAAAATTATTTATAAAATTTAGTGCCCCCCCCCCCCCCATGGATTTTGGTCAGGGTACGGCCCTGGATTGGGGTTGGGTATGCCCCCCCCCCCGTGCCCCCCTCCCCTCCGGCTACACCACTGTATCTATCTATAAATCTATCTATCTATAGATACCTATCTACCTACCTTAGTCCTGTCTGTCTGTCTGTCTGTCTGTTTATATATATATATATATATATTTAACCATATATCTAACCATCCATCCATCCATTTATCTTTGTTTCCATCCACCCATACATCAATATATCTATTTAGATCGATCTATCTGTCTGTCTGCCTGTCTGTCTGTGTCTTTATATCCATCTATATTTTATCTACCTATCTATCTGTCCATTTATCCATCCAACCATCCATCCATCCATCCATTCATTTATCTTTGTTTCTATCCACCCATGCATATATCGTCGCGTGAAAGCCAGAAGGACTAAGTGAATCAAAATTAATTTTTAAAAAGCCGAGATAATGAAGGAAAACTGTTTTTCTTGATCAGTATTTAAGATGTCGAATTTGTTTTAATGACGATGAAAGCTGAACATATTTACGATTTTTTTTTGTATATTTGCGGTATTTATAACATATTAGGTGTTTTAGTTATTTGCTTAAATAGTTGTAGTTAACACAATTATTCATGATTAAATTAAATGCGTCATTTACGACCGACAGTAGGCCTCAGATTACAGTTATCTTCCCATTTGGTTGTCGAAAATCCGGAAATTTGACCGCGCAAGTAGTCTGCTGTTTGACTGTGATTATTTCATGGCAGACAGCTATGAAGTGGCAACTGCTTGACTGAAGTGACAGGGGATAGCATGTAGTTGTAAACATGTGTAACTTGTCGACATTGAAGACTTGTTTGTGGTAATTCCGGCCCATGCAAAAGTAGTGCTTTTTGTGTAAAATGGGTGTACTCCGGCCTGGTTTAGAGGGTGTGTCTGTTTAAACCAATTTGCTGGGAGAAAGAGCTGGACAACAGACGTGCCTCTTTTATTAAGATCATAGGGTATTGTGTGATAACCTCAAATCGTAATGGACCTTACCAGCCGTCCTGCTGCTTTATTACTGTAAGTCATTCTGTAAAACCCTTGATTAAGTAGACTTTCCCATCTAAAATCACAAAACTGACCAATTACGTAGCCCTAAAAAAAAAGAGAGAAAATTATCACTTGGGTATCGTGAGTGGTCGTTTTTGCTCGAACGTATCCTACCAATAGGCCTAATAATATGCATTTTTTCTTTGGATTTTTTAAAAGAAAAAAATACTATAACTATTTCTTTATATTGATGCAAATTGAAATATATTTAGTTAAATAGTTTATTATACTATCAAGTCATTTGTGTTGTTTTACAAGTCAGGTTGATGAAAGCGAAGCGCTTTGTCGTAAATTAGAGCGTTTGTTTACACTGTGCATAATAGAGAAGTTAGACGGAGCTGACGTCACTTCGCCCCAAGCTATATCATCGGACGTCACAAAAACGAAACAAAAGGGCTGCCCCCAGTTAGCAGGAATAATAATGGGTTTTTTTTATTAAATCTAAAATTACGCGTTTTTCATTTGTTAAAGTGTCAGTATGCGTTGGTGGTCCGGGTATGCATCTTTCCAACACAAAAGGCTCTTTTTGGAGTTTAGTCTACCTTTAATGAAGAAACTATGTTTAGCAGCTTATTGATTTGGGATACACCGGGTTCAAGTGAAGCTCATTCAAAGGATATAGGGTTTACGTTTCCAATGAGGGTGTGTACTGAATATCAAATCCATGTTCACCTGTTGAGTATGCAGGATTCTCTCCAGGTTATATTGAGTGAACAGTAAGCCCTACAGCTTCTGCTGTAAGTTGGGTGTACTTTCCGGGTTCTGTTGTGTGTTCGGTGCACACTCCTGATTTTGTTGTGTATTTGGTGATCTCTCCGGGTTCTGTTGTGTGTCCAGAGATCTCTCCAGGTTATAATGTGTGTTCAGTGATCTCTTCTGGTTTTGTTGTGTGTCCAGTGATCTCTCCAGGTTCTGTTGTGTGTTGGGTGTACTCTCCGGGTTCCGTTGTGTGTTCAGTGATCTCTCCAGGTTCTGTTGTGTGTCCAGTGATCTTTCCAGGTTCTGTTGTGTGTTGGGTGTACTCTCCGGGTTCCGTTGTGTGTTCAGTGCACACTCCTGGTTTTATTGTGTATTTGGCGATCTCTCCGGGTTCTTTTGTGTGTCCAGTGATCTCTCCAGGTTATATTATGTGTTCAGTGATCTCTCCAGGTTCCGTTGTGTGTCCGGTAATCTCTCCAAGTTCTGTTGTGTGTTCAGTGATCTCTCCAGGTTCTGTTGTGTGTCCAATGATCTCTCCAGGTTCTATCGTGTGTTCGGTGATCAATCCAGGTTATGATGTGTGTTCAGTGATCTCTCCAGGTTCTGTTGTGTGTTCAGTGATCTATCCAGGTTCTATTGTGTGTTCGGTGATCTTTCCAGGTTCTGGTGTGTGTTCAGTGATCTCTCCAGGTTCTATTATGTTCAGTGATCTTTTCGGGTTCTACCGTGTTCAGAGATCTCTCCAGGTTATGTATGATGTGTGTTCAGTGATATATACAGACTATGCTATGTGCAGTGTTCTCTCCGTGTTTTGTTGAGTGTTAAGTGGTCAATCCTCCGGTTTCTTTTGTGTGTGCTAAATTATTTTCTGCGTCTGTTGTGAGTGATATGTCATGTTCAAGTTCTTTTGTGTGTGCTATGTCATGATCATGGTATATTGTATGTGTGTTCTGTCATGTTCTTCTTCAGGTTCTGTTGTGTGTACTATGTCACGTTCAGATTCTGTTGTGTGTGCCACGTCATGTTTAGGTTTTGTTGTGAGTTTTCTATTATGTTCAGGTTCTGTTGTGAGTGCTATGTCATGTTCAGCTTCGGTCGCAAGTGACTGGATAAAGGCCGTGGTATGTGCTGTCTTGTCTGGGGAAGTGCATATAAAAGATACCTTGCTGCATTAGGGAAAATGTAGCGGGTTTCCTCTGATGACGGAGTCATAATTACCAAATGTTTCACATCCAATAGCCGCTGATTAATTAATCAATGTGCTCTAGTGGTGTTGTTAAACAAAACAAACCAACTGTCGCAAGTGCTATGTCACGTTCATTTTCTATGGTGATTATTTTCTCATGTTCAGTGTCACGGGGATCCTATAATACCCGTAACTGAATGAAACACGATTGTCCAAATATCTCTCCTAACTGTATATCTATTAGATCGCTCTGTAACAGGCAGTTATACCCGCGTGGCTCGTCTAGGTATGATCAGAGATAAGATCTTATATAAAGTATATATTATTATAGCACGTTTAGTTCACTAGAAAACACAACAAAAACACAATACACTTTGGAATCTGTATTAACCTACGCTGACAAATGTACTGCCGCAGTAGTTAATTAACAACAACAAATAATAACAACCCAGAACTGATCACTTAATTAGTTAATCTCTAGGTGTCTAGTTTACACAATATGCTAATCACTTCACCGTGACACAACACCCACACGTGTGATAATTGAGAAACGCTTCCAGGAGAACTTAATTAATAAAGGAATTACAACTCTATTCCTAACTGGTTAATTTTTAATTAACCCTTAACTACTTATTCAGTAACGCGTGATAATTGAGAAACGCTGCCAGGGGAACTTAATTAATAAAGGAATTACAACTCTATTCCTAACTGGTTAATTTTTAATTAACCCTTAACTACTCATTCAGTAACCTTGTAACACAGAATTAATACTGGTACCTATCACAATAAAGACAATAACCTACAGTTTACCTAGGTCCTCTGGGATGACTGGCTAAGCTTTAATAATTATTTAGACAGTGAGCCTACAGTTTACTGCGTCAGATGACCGGCAGCACCGTCTAAATAACATTGGTATATACAGTATTAAAATATTTAAAGTCACATCAATCACATCAAGGTTATACAACAAAGCAGAAATAATATATAATTACCACGTCCGGACTGAACTTATATATTTCGTTCAGTGGACGACGTCCGTTGCCCCTGCAGCCTTCCTATGTTTCTCCCCGATATCTCTAAAACCCTAGCTATTTATTATAAAATCCCAGTATCGCCTGGGGGTACATCGCGGCACCAAATACCTACAAGTGATATTTCCACAGCGACCAAGACGACAATTTTTCTTAGATGGCCAGACTTGATGACGCCTAGTCGCCAAAATCACGGTTGTAAAAACCGCACTCGCGGAGGTATTACGTAACTACTGGCCACATGGCCTCCGCACCTGGGCTGGGTGTGTATTAGGCACAGCTCGACCACGGTCGCGCGGAGGTATTACGTAACAAAGTGCCCACCTGGGCTTAAGTGCATATTGGAACTGCACACGACCCTCTAAAACAATTAATATCGCCGCAGGCGAAAACTAAATTAAGAGCATGTTCCGTCACATTCAGCCTTTTGCTATGCCATGTTCAGCTTATGTTATATGTGCTATGTCATATTCAGCTTCTGTTGTGCGTGCTATGTTGTGCTAATTTTTTCGTGTTTGTGTTGTATCAAGTTCACGTTCAACATTCTGTTGCTTAGCTTAGCTTAGTAACTGGTTTAACGTGTCCATAGTCCATATACCACTAGGGTTTCGAACACGCCTATCCCGAGTCCGGCCTCCGATAGGATCGGGTGTCTGACTCAGGACAGGGATATTTTGTTGCAAATATTTGTTAACTGTATAGTTAATCAAAGTCCATAGATCTTGCTATCGTTTATGTTGAGGCCACATTCACTTTATTCACTTTTTAACCTTACGTCTGATTACACTGTCTTTTCTTACTGGACTTTATCCTGGATAACTTACAATGACGTTTGTATGTGCAATATTCTCAATTCATAATGCCTGCATTAGGGCAATCCTGTAGATCTTCAAAGGCAGCTGAAAGGCGGAATTTGATCACTGTAACATATAATTAAATACATGTACATCCAAAATCAGTGTGATCATGCTTACACTTTGGTCGTATATGCCACATACAACATTATTATGAATTAAACTTGTATCTACGGATACAAATTACATGTTGGAAACTTTGCTTCAATTAAAAACATTTCAAAATAGATATGTTTTTCAAGAAAATTCACCAAAACATGTTTATTATTATAATTATGGTTCCCATAAAATAGCAAACCATACAAACATTAATGTTACTACAATTCCTATTTATATATATAGACACCATTCTCGTCTGTTGCCAAATGGTTCGTTGCATGCAGTACCAAATGTTTTTCTTAAATAGACCGGGCTCTCACAACGACAAAAGTCATATTATTTTTAGAATTCAAGAACATAAAAATATTGACATAATGTATGCTCTATTGTACTTCGCATTTGTAATTTCTATCACAGACCGATAACAAAGAATATATATGTGTCGTATTTGGCACATACGACCTATGTCAGATATAATTATATAACGAACTGTATTTGAAAAGGGTGTATCTACCACACACGACCAGTCGTGTTCACATATGAACAGCAAGCAAATCGGAGGAAAGTCGTACGTGTCAGTTACGTCTATTTTTGTACAACTTGGTATCTGTGATTCACTTACGACCAGTTAATTCCTTCTGTATAAGCGATGCAATTAGAGACATAGCTACGGTTTTTTGTGACAATATATAATCGAGGATGGATATTCCGAATATGCAAAAAATACGTTTTAGGTCGTATCTGCCATTTACAACCTTTTAGCTCTCACGCGACGATATATATATATATATATATATATATATATATATATATATATATATATATATATATATATATATTAAGATCTTAATATCCACCCATCCATCCATCCATCCATCCATCCATCCATCCATCTACAATATCCGTCTAAATTAAAGACCAAATTTACAATGCCTATTTTAGTCTTACATACGTGTAACTACACACATTGATAATGCTTTAACGCTTAAAAGATCAATAGGACAACACATACCACGGCTTTTGATATATCAGCCGTGGATCACTGGCTGGGACGTGGGAAAAAACCCAATCGGAAAACGGGTCCACTGGGGTGATTCACATAGGCGTACGGGCTCCCATTTTGGTAGGGGGCCAGGCTGGTTTTTGCCTGAATTAAACGAAAATGCCCGAATCTGGATAACATTTATTCATGTTAACATCGGGGCCGTGCCCTCCGTTAAACAAAACAACTTTATAGAGTATGTATGAAAACCGTGACATATTTCACGCGCAGTCTTAGTTTCCTCCATAAAAGGAAGGAAGGAAGGAAGGAAATGTTTTATTTAACGACGCACTCAGCACATTTTATTTACAGTTATATGGAGACAGACATATGGTTAAGAACCACACAGATATTGAGAGAGGAAACCCGCTGTCGCCACTTCATTAGCAGCAAGGGATCTTTTATATGCACCATCCCACAGACAGGATAGTACATACCACTGCCTTTGTTATACCAGTTGTGGAGCACTGGCTGGAACGAAAAATAGCCCAATGGGTCCACCGACTGGGATCGATCCTAGACCGACCACTGGGCTACGTCGCGCCCCTCTTACAGTCAGACTACTCGGGCTATCTTTCAGCGTTAAACAAAACAACTTTAATAGAGTATGTATGAAAACCGTGGCATATTTCACGCTCAGTGTTAATTTTATCCATAAGCCTACGAGACGCAGTGATTTGTCTGTAACCCTATATTTCGTTTAATTCGGGTAAAAACCAGTTCCCCTCCCACCAAAAAATGGGAGCCCGTACGCCTATAGGTTGGACTATACCAATTCAAATCCCATAGGCGACCATGTTAACGTTTGTGTTTAAAAACACTATATGCAATATATCAACCAAACTGTGACCCATAAATATCAGTACTACAACCCCTACCTCAAAGTATTAACTGCAGAAAATGGTACCTTTCATGGCTCATTTTCGGTATAACCAGATGTTTCTGCAACACCCCTAGTTTCGCACAAAATTTTAGTACTTTTTTTTACAGGTACCCCATACATGTTCCAAGCACAAGGCTACTTGACACGGTGGTACTACATCAAATAAAATTGCATACATTTTTAGCCCAGATGAAACTAATTTTTTTTACAACCAACACACTCACATTTATAACCAATCACAGGACTTGTGGTGTTAACTTCTCTATCAAAAGTTCGGTACACCTCGAACTTCGACCCAGCCGGAAATTAATTGGTATAGTGCAACCTATAGTTTCCTCTAAAAATGGGGCGGGATTTAGCTCAGCCGACTGAGTTCTCGCTTGAGGAGCTTGCGTCGCAGGATCGAACCACCTCGGTGGATCCATTCAGCTGATTGAGGTTTTTTTCTCGTTACAACCAGTGCACCACCACTAGTCAAAGCCCGTGGTGTGTGTTTTCCTGTCTGTGAAAAAGTACATATAAAACATCCCTTTTTGCATTAGGTTCCAGTTCATTAACCATCCTTATAGCAAGTTCAACCTTCTGAATTCCAATACGTAGTCTTCCCTGGAAAAGAACTTCCTTTGGCTATTTCAAATGTACTAGGGACGGGACGCAGCTCAGTGGTACAGCGCTCGTCTGATGCGTGATCGATCTAGGATCGATTCCCATTGGTGGGCACATTGGGTTATTTCTAGTTCCAGCCAGTGCACCACGACTGGCATATCAAAGGCCGTGGCATGTACTACCCTGTTTGTGGGATGGTGAATATAAAAGATCCCTTGCTGGTAATCAAAAAGAGTAGCCCATGAAGTGGCGACAGCGGATTTCCTCTCAATATCTGTGTGGTCCTTAACCATATGTCTGACGCCATATAACCGTAAATAAAATGTGGTGAGTGCGTCGTTAAATAAAACATTTGCTTTATTCCTTCCTTCTTCTTCAGCGATCCCGGCCATGTCAGATGGGTAGTCCGGTATTGTGGACAAATTCCGCCGTCTGCCTTAGCGACGTCGCCGGTCCCCACTTCCAACAGCTGATGATTAATAAATTAATGTGCTCTAATGGTGTCATTAAACAAACCACACTATATTGCCGTTTGTCACACGTGTGTCAACTTTCAGTGAACCTGTACACATTGACTGATATTTAATAATAATAAAAAAAATATATGTATAGTAGCACATTGAGATCACGAGTGAAATTGCAGTTACGCATACGTGTACGTACAATTAACGTGATAACAAAAATAACATAATTAAGATAAGATAAAATAAAATAAAATAAAATAAAAACATAATAGAAAGAAGAAAAAAAAGAAAGCAAGAAAAAGAAGAAGCCACAATTACACATATTGTACTTGGTTTGGGCTTTCTGTTTATCAGTTTATTTTTACATTATTTTATTATATTTGGACCAAAAAAGTAGCTTTTATAAATGTTTATTATTATAATCATGAGGCGGGACGTAGCCCAGCGGTAAAGCGCTCGCGTGATGCATAGTCGGTTTGGGATCGATCCCCGTCGGTGGGCCCATTGGGCTATTTCTCGCTCCAACCAGTGCACCACGACTGGTATATCAAAAGCCGTGGTATGTGCTATCTTGTCTATTAATGGTGCATATAAAATATCCCTTGCTACTAATGGAAAAATGTAGCGGATTTCCTCTCTAAGACTGTCAAAACTACCAAACGAGAGGGGGCATTATGGCCAGAGCCAAGGCCCGTACGCAGAAATTTATGGGGGAGGGGGGCGCGTAATCGCCGGCCCAAAGGCATGCCCCCCCCCCCCCCGAAATTATTTAAAATCTAGAATGCAAGAGATGCATTATCCTGCATTCTGGGAAGTAAATTTATCACATCGTCGGACTATTTAAAATTTGTTTACACATCCACGGATGGACCTCGGCAGACTATGGGGTGTGCGTACACAGATTTTGAGAGGAAACCCGCTGTCGCCTCTATATGGGCTACTCTTCTGATTAGCAGCAAGGGATCTTTTATTTGCGCTTCCCACAGGCAGGATAGCACAAACCATGGCCTTTGTTGAACCAGTTATGGATCACTGGTCGGTGCAAGTGGTTTACACCTACCCATTGAGCCTTGCGGAGCACTCACTCAGGGTTTGTAGTCGGTATCTGGATTAAAAATCCCATGCCTCGACTGGGGTCCGAACCCAGTACTTACCAGCCTGTAGACCGATGACCTGCCACGACGCCACCGAGGCCGGTATACCCATACAGTGAACACACGTCAACCTCGGGTCACTTCTGGGGCCACGTGTGACCGAGAGTCGGCTGAACAGCAAGTTTCGATCGAGACACACTTGCCTCATCCAAAGAAAGAATGAAATGTTTTATGTAAAATGTAGGACACATCAAACATTGATACAGTGAACACACATGTCAACCTCGGGTCACTTCTGTGGCCACGTGTGACACAGTCGGCTGAACAGTAAGTTAGGATCGAGAAATCGCCGACACACTTGCCTCATCCCTTGGTGGCCTGGAATCATTTTCTAAGCCACTTTTCTGTCTGTGTTTTATTTTATTTTACTCTGGAGTTCATAATAATATATATCGTATAATGTATTAACAATTGTTTTAATATGACCTGTTCATTATAAACATTCTAAATTGTTTTTATAACAATGAAGTATGCGTATGTATATAAGATCTAAGTCAAAAGTGAATGAAAAATATTCTACTGATTAATTTTTTTTATTATCATTTACTCTTATCATTTCACAAATGCCAGTACAACTAGATTCCCGTTAGATCCAGATGAAACTGGGCAAACAATAATGAATGAACCATACGTAGTTACCATTTCGTCATACAGAACCAATCAAAGTTCAGAAGACTTAGGTAGACGGGTCCAAATTTTCTGATTGGTTAATATTTTGGAAGTTAACCAATCAAACATATTTCACTGTATTCTGGTAGTGCACTGCATGGGAAACACGAGTGAATGTCATGCCAAATCGTAATATTATAATACGCGGCATTAGCATGTTGTCGGCATTTGGAAACTGAACAGACCAAGTGTAGAGTATTGTTGTTTGCGCATTTCTTAAGACGGTTAAAAATGACCGTTTTGTCAGAATATTTAGAAAAACTCGAAGGGAAATGGAATGGCGAAGATCTTGAAACCGTAAGTAGAATTTAATCAATATTATTATTTTTTAAAATATTATTTTTAAATGGATTAAATTGGTAATCGTAGAGGTAATGAAACTGACATGTCTACTCATTGATCAGGGAACACGTGGTCTATCTGGGTTGACGAACGCACATGGAAATCTCGAGCCGCAAAATGGAAACCTGCCCAATCCCGACAGTGGTTTTTCTTCCGTGGTTTCCCTCCAGTCCGATGGCGGCACCTCAGAAGTGACCAAATATGACTTGTCTCAGAGTGACTTGAGCAAATGGCCTCAATCGGTTTTGACGCCGGTACTTGGTACGTTTTGTACGTGCTGTGTTACAAATAGTATTCAGCTGTATTGTGTTTATACCTCCCTTCCTCCACCCCCTCCCAAAAATTCTAAACAAACCAAAAGAAAAAAAACATCTGGGTAAGGGGGTTAAAATAAAACACAATCAAAAATACATAAAATTTAAAAAGCAACCCCAAAACATAGGTCACTGTAATAATTTATAAATAGTAATAATAATAATTATAATTATATATTTTAATTTATAGTTATTAACGGTGGAATATGTGAGAAATATGATTATACCTTTTAGAAAGCCTAATTATTTACTCGCAAGTGTTGCTGGTAAGAAATTTTAAATTAAAATTAAAATAAAACAATATCATTCTAATAGCCATGTTTAAGTTATATTTATTTGAAAAATTGATTTATTATTATTATTTTTTTAATGCATATAAGTACTACAAATGAATGAAATTTTTTTGATAAATGAAGGATGCAACAGCTTGTATTGTATGATTGTAATTAACAACCCACGTGTCCATCATTTACTGAATGCCAATAAGTTGCAGGCCAGCCAACTGCAGGCCAGTCAACTGCGTGGCAGCTGTTCAACCAAAGTGGTCACATGGTCAAATGACGTTCTGCCCATGCATATACTAATCAATAAACTAATCTAAATAGGCATACTGAGTTTGAGGGTGTTTTTTTTTCTGTGGTGGTAAATTTAGATATTTCTTTGCCATAAAATAAAATAAAACTATTTATAGTCCTTCCCATCATTCTATAAAATTGTATTTTGTAAATAACTTCAGTTTGGTTTGACATCAGAAGAAAATTAAGTGTTTTGGAAATAACAAAAAAAACCCCAAACCCACACGGTTTTTGTGTGTAATTTTCTTAATAAATTTGCTCAGAAATAAATAACTTGTAGAAATTCCATACTTAGTCTACTATGAAAAAAGGCATTCACTGTGGGACTGACTATAAATGAAACAATATAAAATATTGTCTCATTTATCTCATAAAATTAAAGTGTACTTAGTCTAGTAGTTACTTCAACAAAAAACCCCACCAAAACAACAGTAATTTTTGAAAAACAAAATTTATCTGTATCATTAAAAACAATTAGCATAAACATATATTTATGTATTTAAATCCACATATCTGAATTAGTTTGTTTTGATGAATTACAAATATATAAAGTTTACTTGAACCAATTTTAAAAAAGAAAGGAAATTAAAGACATTTAAAGAAACGCCCCGGACCAGGCCTCTGAGAATTGAAAACTTTCGTAAATCATTTGAGTTGTGAAAAAACAAATTGAGATAACCCATTTCATTGGGTTTACGTAACCCGTCGTGATCATGTAAATGATGTCATAAATTCAATGAATGAAAAATGGGTTGCACAAAACTATACTTACAAGTATGCGAGCAACATGCAAATGAAATTTATCACTAACAATTTTCAGAGGCCTGTACCTACAGGGCTTCTAGATTATGGTATCCCCACTCCCATGGCAAGTGATATTCAATGTTGGGACAGTAAATAAATACTATTGCCATGCCCGACAGCTAGTGAAAAAAAAGAGTAAAATGTTGCAGTTAGTCTATTTTGTAAATATGAATATCCTGACCCCACCCCAACTCCCAATGTTAGTGTTTTTAATCTCTATCTCCCTCTTTAGGTGATGTATCTGATTATAACTATTATTTAGTAAAATTATATTAATTAATGTAAAGTAGGGCTAGTTAATTTTTAAAGGGACATTCCTGAGTTTGCTGCATTGTAAGATGTTTCCGACTAATACAATATTTCTACGATTAAACTTATATATTAAATATATTTTCTTGTTTAGAATATCAGTGTCTGTATATTCAATGTGTTCTGGTCGTGTTAATATTTGTAATACGCCCAAACTGGATTTTGTCTTCAAATAATTTCGTACGTACGAAAAAAATTATTTTAGGAAATAAGATGAAATTTAACGTAGTACGAATATTAGAATGATCAGAAACACGTCTAATATACAGCCACTAATATTTTATGCAGAAAAATGTATTTGATATGTAATTACAATCATTAATTTGGCTCTGTTAGTCGATAACATCTTTAAAATTGCAGCAAACTCGGGAATGTCCCTTTAATCGTGGCTAGTAAATTTAAAAAATCACGGATCCCATGTATAGTGGATTTAAAATAAATTCTAGAAGCCCTGACCTATATGAACATGTAGCTGATGTGTGTGTTTTGTTTAGGCCTAAAATAATTGTGTGTTTCAGGGAACGAGTAAATTTTTTAGATACTTAGGATATAGGTGGTCTTTTGTTTTCTTGCAAAAAAAAGAAAAGAAAATTGAATTATTACATTTTTGTGCTTACTACATTCACCCCTACAGGACCAGAAAAAATGTTAGTTAGTTTTCACTTACATACCGGGTATTAAAAAAAAGTGTTTTTTTCGTAGTGTTTGGTTCCTGGAAACACACAATGTCACTTTGTTTTTTGTTTATAACTTTCTGTGATTGCAAGATAAAAGTAAATTTAGAAGAAAAAAAAATTTCTAATTAAATTATCAAAAATATAAATTAATAATCCAACTACAATTCTTCAGAGGGCCTTATAATTTTGTTCGGATAACCGGAACTAGAATTTGGCTACAGATTTATGAATGAAATTATCCAAAATGTTGATAGATTTTTTAATCCAGTTTAAATCCTGCACATTCTATTAACATTTGACTTTATAATCCAGTTTCAATCCTGCACATTCTATTAACATTTGACTTTTTTTTCCATTTAACATTTTCTATTCCATTGCAGCTAGGTAACTCCAAGATTCATAATTATTTGGTTTTAAATTTCCAATAATTATTAACATGATTGTTTCTACAGAAGATGGCAGTGGTGATAAGAAATCTGCGATTCCCAGCCAATCAGCTGCTTGGTGTGGCAAGGCGAAGGTCGCAGTTAAAATTCTTGGCATCTTCGTTATCCTCTACTTCTTTATCTGCTCACTCGACTTCCTCAGCAAGGCGTTCAAACTTCTTGGAGGAAAGGCAGCAGGTGAGTCTTATGGGATGATTATAGATGACATTAATAACATAATAAACCCCCCCTGTCCGCCACCGACCCTCGTCAGGCTGCTGGTCCCTCCTCCCACCCATCCCAAACCCTTTCCTGTCCTGAACACCTGCATCCATGACAGGTGTGAACAACAACAGCTTGCTCTGAATATGCACGTCAAGCCCGATAACCTGACCAGACCTGACCTAACATAATAAGATGGTCTGTCATTTACAGCTGCTTTTAGAAACGTTCCACATGCACATTAGGCAAATAAACAAACAAACAAACTAAAAAACAAACTTTCCTCCCTCAACAAAAAGACCCATTTTATTCTTGTCGTTGAACATTTCTAAAATGATTAAATTTCACAATTTAAAAAACTATATATCCCATGAGCAATTCTTTCATTTGCATAAGTTTAAATAATAAATAGCACTGATTTTAACCTTTAGACTACTGAATTAATTTTTGACAAAAATCATGTTGAGTGGGTACAGGTTTATAATTTTTACTGTATACTGAATGCACTGTATACAGTGTACAGCATTTCGACTGGTGTGACGTTGGGCGAGATATCTCGCCAGCAGTAGTCAGAAGGTTACGGTAAGTAAAGTAATTTTATTCCCTCCAAAAACAAAGAATATTTTTTTCCTTCACTGACGGAGTAATGAGATGGTGTACAGTGATTTTTTTTCTCTTTTGTTTCAGGCGGTGTGTTCTCTCAGAGTGAGTTGCTACAGAACCCCATCACTGGTCTCATGATTGGAGTTCTCGCCACAGTGCTACTACAGAGTTCATCAACCTCAACGTCGATCATTATCACCATGGTGTCCTCGGGAAGTAAGTTGTCATAGGTCAATCACAGGGCCAGTTCTTAAATACTGTTTTTTATGATGATGATCAAACTTAATCTCGGGACCAATTCTTAGATCCTGTGTTTGATGCTGATAAAACTTAAATAAATCTTGGGACTAGTTCTTAACCTTTAGACTACTGGATTAATTTTTAACAAAAACCACGTTGAGTGGGTACAAGTTTATAATTTTTACTCACATATATTCACTTAAATGTTTTATAAAAACATGAAATAAAGTTCATATATTAATCGGTAAGTATTATTTTCGTGTCTTTTTTTGTAATTTTTATTATTTTAGATCGGCTAATGGTGATTAAAATTAGGCAAAAAATCGAAAAAGTTGCGTTTACTTACGGGCATTTGTGGCCAGCTGTCCAGTATTTATGTCCATTATTCCCGATAACAGTGGTTTTCTGACCAGATTTTTTTTTAAACCCGAACTAAGATTCATATTGCAATATTTGGTAATTTTCGTTGTTGGTAAAACGATCAAATTTATTATCAAATTAGCTGTCGCAATCAGCTATCGATCCCTGAAAATGACCGCGACGTGCCGCCATTGTTGTCGAGCGAAAATACTTGCCGAAAACCACTTTTTGAACTAAAAATTTCAAGGTATTTTCAATTGAAAAAATCAAAACAAAAGCCACCATTTTGAAAAAAAATCTTTTTTCTTTAATTATATTTCCGTTTCCGGTGAGTGTCGTGTGCAAAACGGCGGGAAATATAAATTGGGGAATGCACTGTATACAGTGTACAGTATATCGACTGACGTGACGTCGGGCGAGATATCTCGCCTGCAGTAGTCAGAAGGTTAAATACTGTATTTTTGATGCTGATAAAACTCATAAATATTGGAGCTAGTTGTTAACTGTGTTTGATGCTGATAAAACTCAATAAATATTGGAGCTAGTTGTTAACTGTGTTTGGTGCTGATAAAACTTAAATAAATATTGGAGCTAGTTGTTAACTGTGTTTGATGCTGATAAAACTCAATAAATATTGGAGCTAGTTGTTAACTGTGTTTGGTGCTGATAAAACTCAATAAATATTGGAGCTAGTTGTTAACTGTGTTTGATGCTGATAAAACTCAATAAATATTGGAGCTAGTTGTTAACTGTGTTTGGTGCTGATAAAACTCAATAAATATTGGAGCTAGTTGTTAACTGTGTTTGATGCTGATAAAACTCAATAAATATTGGAGCTAGTTGTTAACTGTGTTTGGTGCTGATAAAACTCGATAAATATTGGAGCTAGTTGTTAACTGTTTGGTGCTGATAAAACTTAAATAAATCTCGGGTCCAGGGGCCTAATTCACAAAGGTCTCTTAGGCTCTGCTAGACAACAAAGCATCCTCTTTGCAAGTCTTTTAGCATTGCACTGAGAGATTGCAAAGTTGCGAGAGTTTAGTGAATTAGGCCCCAGGTCTTGAATACGGTGTTCACTGATGATGATAAAACTTAAAAACTGATTAAATGATGTGCTGGGGTATCGTTAAACAAACTTTCCTTTCCTTTTTTCCCTCACACTAGATCAAATATTGCAATTACCATGTTTGACACCTACCAGGTAATAGCCTCTGATTAAACAATGTGCTGGGGTGTCATTAAACAGACATTCCTTTCATTGTTGTTATTGGGGGTGAGACGTAGTCCAGTGGTAAAAGCGCTCGCTTGATGCTTGGTCAGTTTGGGACTGATCCCAGTCAGTGGGCCCATTGGGCTGTTTCTCGCTCCAGCCAGTGCACCACGACTGGTACATCAAAGGCCGTGGTATGTGCTATCCTGTCTATGGGATGGTGCATATAAAAGATCCCTTGCTGCTAATCGAAAAGAGTAGCCTATGAAGTGGCAACAGCAGGTTTCCTCCCTCGATATCTGTGTGGTCCTTAACCATATGCCATATAACCATAAATAAAATGTGTTGAGTGTGTTAAATAAAATGTGTTGAGTGTGTTAAATAAAATGTGTTGAGTGTGTTAAATAAAACATGTCCTTCCTTGTTATTGGTGTTGCTGACATTTTCCTTTGTCTCTTTGTGTTACAGTTTTAACAGTACAGCCAGCAATCCCCATCATCATGGGTGCTAACATCGGTACCACGGTAACCAATACAATCGTGTCACTAGCTCACTCAGGCAAGGGGAGAGAATTCAAACGGGCCTTCTCCGGTGCAACAGTTCACGACGTCTTCAACTGGTTGACCGTTCTGGTGTTACTTCCCCTTGAAGTGGCCACTGGTATGTATGCTTTAAGTAGATACAGTTTTAGTGCAGATTATAACAAGTGGTTTTAAATGTGTATTTTTGGGAGTATTTATTATTTGTTGTTATTGCCATAATATGATATTTGTTAAAAAATAGAATTAGATTTTTTTTTTTTTTTTGGTTATTCAGTGTTTTAAAAAATTTTTTTTTTTTTTTTTTTTTTTTTTTTTTTTTAAATATTTGATTTGATTTGATTTTTAAAATTAGATTTAGCATAATTATGATATTGGAAACATCAGTCTTTGTTCCAAGACAGAATTTGTTTTATTAGTGATTTACAATCTATTAAAATTATGACACGGTTTTGAAATAATTTTAAAAACAAATATCTTAAGGGTCTGTTCACAATATTTAACATTTTTAATAGGGTATGAACTGTACACTGACGATGGGATAAAATGACCAAAAAAAACGAACAAAGTAAATAAAGAATAATTTTTTAATGTGCTTTTGGAAAGGTAGAGGGGATTACAAAAATGAAAAAAATATTCTTTGTAGGTCTGTGAGAATGTAAATGTTAACATTTTAGAAACAATTATAATTGTCCAAAAAAGTTATAATGTATTATGGTAATTTGACATGTAATAAACTCTGATTTGACAAATTTTACAATTTAATTATTGCAGGCATGCTTCATAAATTAACATCGGCAATAGTCGGAAGCTGTGACTTTTCTGCCTTGAAAGGGAAAAAACAAGATCTTCTCAAGACTCTGACAAAACCCCTGACTAACCTCATTATCAAGGTGAGACAACTCTCGTTAGCAAGGTGAGACAACTGGGGAATATTTTACTGTTCAGGGTTCGTACGCGCCTGGAAAACCCTTGAAAACCCTTAAAAATAAACTAATGTATTCCAGTGCTTGAATACCCTTCAAAATCATCTTGCGGTCTGGAAAACCCTTGAAAATGATAATTTGATGTCAAATAAAATATAAACGCCTAAAACGGAGGCTTTATTTACTTTATTTAACATGTAATTAAATTATTTGTTTCATTCCGCGACACAATCAAATGCCAATCGTCCGGCCAATCGATGTTTACCGGCTCAGTTGACGTGTGAATGTTTGTTGTTGTTTTTTATCTTGCGATGCGAGGATCACGCGGCCACGAGATCCAAGCGACAGCGTCGCCATATTGGAAAAGAAAGTTTGTCACTTTTTGCCGCTGGGTATTTAGCAAGTTCAGGGAGCGTGTCAAGTTAATGAATCTATTGTAAACCCACAAAGATGGTTGGCACTTGCATGTTTAACGATCTGTGGAAACTCGGTAAGGTCCTGGAATTTTGGTAACGTTGGACTGGAAAGTGCTTGAAAAACCCTGGAATTTTGACTTCCTTTAAGTGTATGAACCCTGACTGTTGCAGTAATCACGTTCATGATGAGTACTGGAAAAAAAGTCCAGTCTTCTGAATTTAGTCCCCAAGTTTTCTTAATTCTTATTTCAATATAGGCCACACAGAAAAGTGACCAGTCCCCTATAAACATATACAAGCTCCTTTTTTTCTGGCATTTGAAGTAAAAATTCACCTAAAATCACCACATTTTAGAGCATTATGGAATTAAAATATAACAGAAATATGAACTAAAGTCCGAACCAAAATGTTAACAACTGTGATAAGTTGCTCCTACTTTTATTTTTCGTTAAATTTTACCCACATTTTGTCCAGACAAATCTTGAAAAAAACCATTACAATGACACCGATTCCACATACTAGATGATAACCATGTTGGCTATATCGACTTTGCTGAGATCGCATAGGGCAAAAAACATGCAATTTTGTGCCAGCTGCCATTTTAACTTTTTATGGAATATTCTCCAAGAGGGGTGAAAGGATATGACTTAATCTAACGTCATAACATGTTGTGATATAAAAGGATGATGACGTTATATTATTTTTATTTAGTAGTATTTGTTTAAAGATACCACTAGAGATTATTGATTTTATATTATTTATGTCATATACTTTGGAGGCTTTCACCCCTCTTGAAAAGTATTCCATAAAAAAGCAAAATGGCAGATGGCAGAAAACTGCATGTATTTTGCACTATGCTATCTCAGCGAAGTCAATACTGGCGACATCGTTACAGTCTCATATGTGCAATCTGTCACTGTAATGGTTTTTTCACAACTTGTGTCTGGACAAAATTTGGGGGAAATGTAGGTGAGTAATTTATTGTAGTTGTTAACAATTTGGTTCAGACTTTAAATAGCAGATGAGATCATTGTACAAACATCTCTCTTGAAAAAACATGATCTGAGATTTTTTGGTGGATGGCTAATTTGAGCTGTAACTATACTTTACTAATATGCAGGAAGCAGTCTACAGGTAGGACAGCACACACCATACATCGATTGAGGAGCACTTCAGTTGTATTTGTTTTTAATAAAACTATAGGGATTTTATTCTTCTTAGATTTTTTTATTTTTTTTAAATAATGTTTTTGTAAATCTTGTAGGCAGATTTGTTTTATTTGTTTATTTTGGTTATAAAATCTGATTTTGTTTTTAATAAATTGTTGTTTTTCTGTTCAGATGGACGATAATGTTATTTCAAAGATTGCTGAAGGTGACGAAGAATACCTGAATAAACGACTCGTTAAGGTAAGAATCACAAATTTAAACTTGAGTTTATTCTTTCTTTGATATTCAACTTCTTTGTTCTTTTGGTATTAAAGGAAAAGGGGCAAAAACTTTTTGTTAAAACTGCAGTCTCACCTCACCACATCTAGGGGAAGATCCAGGATTTTGTACGGTGGTGGGAGGTCAAAGAATTCTATAACTGGGAAAGTCTGATTTTCCTAAGCAAATGAGTGGGGCACCCAAAGTGAGTAAAATCGGGGGGTGGGTTATGGATTCAAAGGCATGCTTCCCAATTTTTTTTTTATATAAAAGATGCTTAGAGATATATTTTTTAGGACAATTTTGTGTTGTAAATTATAGATTATTTTAAAAAAAACCTAATTAAAAAGGGCACATCCAGTCTGTTTTGGGAGAGGGGTCATCATTTGCTAATGTACTACATTTTTTTATAAATTCACAATTTTATTTTATCCTATAAAACCAGTTACTAAAGCAAAATACAAATATCATGGGTGATTTTAACAGATTGAAATATAAACATTTTAAACTGGCGTATCAAGTTTAATAAAAACATCATTATTTTAACAGATTGAATACAACCATTTTAAATTGACTTATCCGTTTACAGGTGATTTGCAAGTACGACGAGGTTGTGGTACAGAGAAACACGTCTGTTGTAGACGTGAACGATGGTGTGACCGTTGCTGCCTCTGCTGTTAATACAACTGCGATAGCTGACACAACCTCACATGGGTCGTTCTACCAGGTGGAAAATATCACTCTGAGAATCAACAACCAAACTTGTAAGTATGATGTTAATCAACATTTATTCTCAACAACATAATTAGGTAACCTATGTTGATGTTTTTACATGGTACTTGTCAAGTTGAGAGCACTCTCTAAAATTAGTAGTCACATGACCCTCTCGATAGTGTTGTAATTTTCACAGAATATATTCTGACAGAGAAATATTCTGTCCCAGGTTGGACTACTGGCATCCGGTGGCCGAACCTGGGATAGACATGCTCGAAACCTTCGTGGTATAGGAGCATGTAAATACTTTATTGATTGATTGACATAGAAATTGTATTTAACTGAGTGGAGTAATTATTAATGAGGGTGTGTAACCATGTGTTTATGTTACTCAATCTATTGTGAGCTGGACAGTCCAGTGGTAAAGCGCTCGCTTGATGTGTGGTCGGTCTAGGATCAATCCCCGTCTTATTTCTCGTTCCAGCCAGTGCACCACGACTGGTATAACAAAAGGCTGTGGTATGTACTACCCTGTCTGTGGGATGGTGCATATAAAAGATCCCTTGCTGCTAATTGAAAAGAGTAGCCCATGAAGTGGCAACAGCGGGTTTCCTCTCTCAATATCTGTGTGGTCCTTAACCATAGTCTATGTCTGATGCCATATAACCGTAAACAAAATGTGTTGAGTACGTTATTAAATAAACCATTGCCTTCCTTCCAATCTATTGTGTTGATATTGCTCAGTCTGTTGATGTTATTTAGTCTGTTCGTGTTTTATATAACTTGGTCTGTTGTGACTTTTTCCTTCAGGTGATTCTCTGTTCAGCCACGTGGACGTGAGTGACACGGTCGCGGGAATCCTGCTCCTCGTCTTCTCCATCGCGCTGCTCACGGGCTGCCTCATCGTGTTGGTCCGTCTCCTCCACTCCATGCTGCAGAGCCGGATAACGCGCACCCTCAAGAGAACCATCAACGCCCGCCTGCCTGGCCCGTTTGCCTGTCTCACCGGCTACCTCGTGATCTTGGTCGGGGCAGGACTTACAATGCTCGTTCAGAGCAGTTCCGTGTTCACATCCACCCTCACCCCTCTTGTCGGAGTGGGCTGTCTCAAGCTGAGACGCATGTACCCACTGACCCTTGGATCCAACATCGGGACAACGGCGACTGGGATTCTTGCAGCGCTGGCTGCACCGGCGAGCACCATTGATGTCGCACTGCAGATCGCATTGTGTCATCTGTTCTTTAACATCTTCGGGATTATGCTGTTCTACCCAATCCCCTGTTTGAGGAGAATTCCGATCCGAGCTGCGATTTGTCTGGGAAAAACAACGGCCAAATACCGATGGTTTGCAGTTGTGTATCTTCTCTGCATGTTCTTCATCATCCCGGGAGCTTTCTTTGCCCTGTCTCTAGCCGGACGGATTCCTTTTCTGACCACCACAGCTGCAGTGGGAGTCGTAGCTGTGTTTGTCGTCGTAATCAACGTGATGCAGAGTAAATGTAAGAACAGACTGCCTGGCTTTCTGAAGACTTGGAACTGGCTGCCAAAGTGTTTGAGGTCGCTGGAACCAATGGACAAGGTGGGCAAGAAATTGATGGAAGTCTTTGGTAAATGCTGTCCGTGTAAGAAATGTGGCCCACAAGAGGAAGTTTCAGATGATGATACGGAGGTTTCTGAAAGTGAGGTTACAGTAGAGGAAGAAGATGCAGACGAAATGGATGATGAGTGTGGTGCCCTTAGCAACGTCCTCTTCTGCTGTTGCCGGGCAAAATCTAAGGATGCTAGGAAATCTGATGATGAAGGTTTTGTGGAAGAGTCTGAGAAAACGGACTTGATGTCCAAAAGCAAACATTCTGGTGGTGGTGATGATGATGTAAATTTTCAACCACAACAAAACAAGATTTTTAAAGGTGTTCTAACAAATCCATGGAGTCCATTAAGAACTGCTCATCAGCAATCACATGATTGTGTTGGCCCGAAAAGAACTTTAGGTTACCAGGGACAAGAGTCGAGTTCTCAGGCACCTCTGTTATATGTAGTGTCGGTAGTTTGATGCTGATAAGAACACTGATGCTGGAAAAGTTGCCTTTCAGGTATTGAGAGAAAAATCTTCCAAGAAAAGTTTGATGGTGGGAAGGAAATGAGGATGTCTCCATTGCCTGTTTTGATAGAATATGCTGTCCGTGACAGGAATTGCCCACTGGGAAGGATCCGAGAGAGACGTCTACTTTGAAGTTGAGAAGGCGATCAGTTAACTGTGACCTTGTACAGACGAGTGAAAATGACCTTGAAGATCTCTCAACTGTTCAGAACGTGTGCACTATCTATGGTTCGAGAAATCATTTAGTGCAGATTTGAAAATAGAAACAATTTTATTAAATAAGATCATGCTAAACTAAACTAAGCATTTGATGCAGTTTGTGCATAAGATTATTTTTTATTTTATATTTTCAAGTGTTTTTTAAAATGTAAACAATTTCAGTGACTAACATCACACTAAACCAAGATAAATATTTGATAATTTGTGCATAATGCTGTTTTGTTTTAAAATATTTTCAAACGTTCATAAACATTCCTATCAAAAATTTATTTAAATCATGTTAAAAACATGCTTTGTCATACTGGTAGGTATATTAACATATCTGGGTTTGAAGTGTTAATAATTTCACCCCTTCACACAGGTTATATTATATATGTGTACATCTAGTCAAGACGTATATAGTTCTTCACATTTGTGTTATGTAGTTATTTATTGTGTACAAGTAAATAAACAATCTTGATTTTTAAAACAGATTTTAGATGCAAACTGAATGAACATTTACTACTAGTTACAATTTGTTATATATATATATATATAACTAATAAACAAGTGTTTGATGAATATCAAAACTAGAAGAAAAAAAAAAGAGTTAATTTTTGTTTAAAAAAAAGAAAAAAGAAAAAAATGCTTTCCCCCCACCTTTCCCCCCCACCCCTGTCTCCAAAAAGAAACAAAATACTCATCTTGACATAAAATGTCTTCATTGGTTGAGAAAAACGATGGGACACATTTTTGAATCTTTCAATTTTACATCATCATGTGATACAAAATCTCCTAATGTCCTATGCGGAGTATACTAATGGACAAAATAAATGAAAGGATGGGACGTAGCCCAGTAGTTAAAAACTGTTGCCTGATGCACAGTCGGTCTAGGATCGATCACCATTGGGGGCCCATTTGGGCTATTTTATATTCTAGCCACTGCACCATGACTGGTACATATATCAAAAGTTGTGGTATGTACTATCCTGTGTGGAATGGTGCATATAAAAAGAGCCCTTGCTACCAATGGAAAAATGTAGTTGGTTTCCTGTCTGAATGTCGGAACAAATGTTTGACATCCAGTAGCCAATGATTAATAAATCAATGTGCTCTAGTGGTGTTGTTAAACAAATCAAAATTTTAAAAGAAATGTGATCAGTTTCAAAACACTTAACCGATTCAAAACGATATCCATCTGGAAATTATATTACCTAAAATATCGGGAATTTTTGAAAAAGTCTACTAGCCATGGGGTCAGTAATATGCCATAGTAACAAATCTACTAGCCCTACTTCTATGTGTACTGTACATTTGTACTAACAACGCTGGAAGTAGATATTATATACATGTACACTATTTACCAAGAATAAGCAGTTCACATTAACTTAATAAGTATACTATTGGAAAAGAAAACATGTTTAAGATAGTTAAATATTTGAAACCAGCATTGCACTTGCAATTGGTTTCCAGTTACAAATCTAATAATCATTCAACTGTATGTCACTTAACAAATTAATATTTTGCAAGAAAATCGCGGTCTTCCATTAAAAGGATAAACAATGCATAGTTGTTTTTTTAGTGTGTAAAATGTGTAAAATAAGGTGTTGATCACAGTATATTAAAAATAATTGTTTGAAACTTTACATTACCCCCACTCCCCATCCCTCCCCCCACTCCCCATCCCTCCCCCCATCCCTCCCCATCTACCATGAGGTCACAGAATTTCAAAACGAACTAGTATTTATACCGGGATATATATATATATATATATATATATTTTTGATTTACGTCAAGTACATTTTGAGAATGGTCTTTTATACAAAATGTATATATGTTGACATTAAAGACTAATAAAACTTTACAATAGATTTGATTTTTGTTTTTTAAAATTATATCCATATGCAACAAACAAAAACCTCCAAATACAGGGAAATTCAGGGATTTTATGTCACAACAATCGTGATAAAAATGCTTTTGGATAAAAAGGAAGCAAGATTTAGCTTAGTTGGTACACAACTCGCCTGAAGTGCTTGGCTGGTTGGATCAAATCTCCTTGGCAGATCCACTGCACCCCCTTCCCCTATGACTGGTATGTTAGAGTGTGGTATGAGCTGTCGTGTCTGCTGACAGAAAAAGGTCTTTCCCCACCCCACATCTTAACCAGTGCCCTATTACTGGCATGTTAGGCCGTGGTAAGTTTTTTCTGAATTGTCAGAATGGCCAAATGTTATAGACCTCCAATAGCCAATGATGTACACTAGTGCTGAACGGGGGGGGGGGGGGGGGGGGGGGGGGGGGGGGGGGGGGAAAGGACAAATTAAAAAAAAAAAAAATGGAAACCAAGTTTGTTCGTTTTGTTTAATAACGCCTCTAGAGCACAATGATTAATTTATCGGCTATTCAATGTCAAACATTTGGTAATTCTGACATGTAGTGGTCTGAGAAAACCCACTACAGTTTTCCTAATGCAGCAAGGGATCTTTTATATGCACTTCCTTACAGACAGGAAAACGCCTACCACAACTTTTAACCCATTGTCAGCACTGGTTGGAATGAGAAAATTCCAATCGGTTGAATGGATCCACTGAGGTGGTTCGATCCTGCAATAAAAGCACCTCAGGTGAGCAATCGACCAACAGCTAAATCCGGCCCCAAAATTGAAAACTGGTCATATGAGCTTTTTATTAAGCAATGAGAAGAGAAAGTATTTTTTAGATTGTACTAAAATCGGTTTTTCTAAAAAAAAATTGTGACAGGCTGTTCATCTGAATATGCACAAAGCTCTCTAAGCAACTGCATTGTCTTTGGCATGTCTTTTTGCACTGCAGTGCAAAATTGCAAGGTTCCAGAAGTTTAATGAATCCAGTCCTTTAGTACATTCAAACAGAATTTTTAAGGAAAGATGTTTAGGATATTGTTATCACATTTTAAATTGGCCATTTGGTGTCTAAGATAGGGTTATTATGACATTTGGTCGAGTGAGGAAATCCACTGCTACCATGTAGCGTACGTACCACTACCAAAATGCAGCCGACATGTTTTTATTGTATATGTATCGGAACTAAAGATTAAAGTCTTTTCACAAGGATTCTCATTAAAGCAATCTGTGAAAATCCTCTGAACCCAAATTGTTTCTGTGCAGGTCTAGCTCTGCCAGTTGCCAAATTCATCAGTTAAAAAATGTAAGAACAACTGGCAAATTTTATTTTAATTTAGCAGAACAAAAATGTGTAATAATTGATATTTTGGGGGTAAACAGCTATAGGTTTTGCATTTTAGAGATAATTTGACGAAATGTTTTAATTACCCAGAGCTAGCCCTACTGTGGTTATGTACAGTAACAAGGGCAACAAATCAATGAAACTGCACTCTTTGGGGATGGGATTTTGAGCTTTCTTTTTTTTGGGCATAAAATCGAATTTCACAAAATAGATTAGATTAATCAAATGCTGAAACATTACCTGTATACAGGTATAGTGTAGAGGTTTCACATTTTTAAAGATGATTTCAGCATCTAATTTTATATCCCTACATTCCAGGTTCCTATATATAATAATGCAGGGTGACATTCAATATTTCCCAATTCAAAGTAATACTCACTCGATGATGGCAAGTAATCATACTGATGGCCATAACAATATATTGAGAACAAAAGTTAATAAGCATGTAAGTAAACAATTTATTTAACAGTATTTACAAAGAATCCACAAGTTACAACACAGACAATAAACAAAAAACAAGTCTCACTGGGATGTCTTTGGTGCTGTGGTTTACAACATACATTAACTTGTGTACACACACATACACTGTGATTCAACGTTAAGTAAAGAAACACTCAAGTCTGAGCTCCAAAGTTCAACATGCATATATAAACTGAAGTTCAACACGTGACTTTAAAACAAATAAAAGTTCCAACACCTGCATATAAATCGACAGTGAAGTCCAAACACTTACACCAAGAATGACATTAATATGTCCCAGGGCTATTGGTTTTACAATGGGTGAAAAGTGGATTTTCAAGTTAAATCAAAAGCATATTTTTAAAGCTTAATCCCCCCCCCCCCCCCCTAAAATTGTCTGTATCCATTTATTGGACATGGCCAGTATTGTTTATCCCGTCTGTGGGATTGGTGTACCTTATTAAAGTTAAAAGTTGTTTTGTTTAACAACACCACTAGAGCACATTGATATTTAATCATCGGCTATTGGATAAGAGTACCTTGTTTAGGTTTTTTTGTTTAACGACACCACTAGAGCACATTGATTAATTAATCATCGGCTATTGGATGTCAAACATTTGGTAAGTATGACTTGTAGTCATCAGAGGAAACCCGCTACATTTTTCCTAATGTAGCGAGGGTTCTTTTATGTGCACTTTCCCACAGACAGGACAGCACATACCACGACCTCTGATATACCAGTTGTGGTGCACTGGCTCGGGTACCTTGTTAAAGACTTTCTACTAATCATAAATGATGGTGGCATGTGTCGTCTAATGATTGTCAACAACTATTTGAACCTTTGTTACGCTTTTTAAAATTAAAAACCAACAATAATATCATAATAAAAATCATCAAAATGTCAGATTTATGGCTCATCAGTATTGGACAATTGGACAAATAATGTCCAATGTATGTTGCACAATGCTAGTCCAATCAGCCACAAAATAGAAATCCAGAAATAAACATTAAAAAAGTAAAAATGATAGAATGTAACTATTATAAAGAATTGCTTTACTGCAATATAAATAGATTTTTATGAAGGAAAAAACCCCTGAAAAAACAAAACCACCCTGAGTTTCAGATTAATTATGCCAATGTATTGTTCTAACACTACAATCCATATGAACCAAGATAAGTAAATGAATTGAAAACAGGTGGTAAAAAAGAAACTTTAAAATGATGTGTGAGACTTAAAACATCACCGGTGTCACTTGTTGAGATCTTGCTTTTCACAAGACATTTCATCGCTGATCTAAGAAAACCCTTGTATCTGCGTTTTAAAATATGTTTTTCAGGAGACAAAAGTACTGTTTTGTTACAAGCTGATTCAGAGTAACAAATGGATCTTAAGAACTATAACATGAAGAATAAAGCCTTCATCCTACAGGTTAATTCTTAAGAGCCATTTGTTACACTGAATCAGCTTGTAACAAAACATGTTTTTTTCATCTCCTGAAAAACACAAAAGATACAGATACAAGGTTTTTCTTAGTTCGGTGATGATTTGTGTTATAGACACACACAACTCAAGAGTACACTAAAACAAATCCACAATAACGTCTCTCTCTCTCGCACACACACACACACCATACTCGCACATTTTCCTTAATTGTAAGAAAATAATCATCACCATCATTTAAAGTAACAAACACATTTACAACAAAGCCAAACATACAACATGTAAGTTTAAGATGCAATAATATACAACAAGTACAATTATGTCCATAAAAAGTAAACCGGTTTTGAATGAGCAGGATTTTACAGAGTGCACAGTTTTAAAGTCTGGCATACACATCTCAACAAACCTGTGTTTAAAACCATTTCAGTTCTCAACTTCACATTTTAAAAATAAACACACTCACTTGATATCGGTATACTGGTAAGTGTAATTTTTTGATTCCGTAACAAAAATATTTATAATTTATCATTATTTACAGAAATGTAAAAAAAAAAACGTTTTTGATAAGAGTTGCAAATTATTTTGCAAGAAAACAATGGCGTAAGTATTTTTTATATTTTCTCACTGAGAAAGCATGACACATTGATGTAATGTACTCTTCTAGCATTTACTGACCAATAACCATGTCAGTACCAAATATAACATCATAATGAAAATAACAAAATCATGTCAGCCGTTAATTATAATCAAACCTTTATCATGCATTTCTAATGATTTAATTCTAACATAATTACCTTAAAAGTGAGCAGAAAGTATGTACAAATGGTTTTGAAAGTATCTATATATCGAACAGAATAACACTATTAAACAAAAAAGATTTTTAAAAAAAAGATAATCAACTAAATACCAGTTGTTATCAAGTTCATGTTCTTCATAAAATACTTTTACCGTGTCTTGAACAGAACTCTCTGGTGAAGTCAGAGGTTGTGTCCATGACAGGTGTGCTTGAACAGTTCTCTGATGGAACCATGCCAAAAATTACTCACACCCATACACAATCATTAAAGGTCATGATATTATATCTCAGTTTCCATTTATCGAGGTTTTTCAACCTTCTTGAGAAATTAAAACACCAGTAATCTTACATCGGACAGATGTGTGAAGATTGAGCAAATATCCATACAATTCAAATGAACTAATCCAACTCATTTCACATTAGTACAAAATATTAATGACAGTTAATTAGTTTGCTATTATTATGTTATTTATAGCAATTTGAGATCACTACACAATTTTAAAACATTAAACAGTAGTTGCTATTCAATTTTCAATTAACTAGAAATATTGCTAATCAAAATTTTGAGAACAAAAAATTTTCAGCCATAAGAATTTTTATTTTTATTTTTTATAGTGACATTTCCAATTTCGTGCAATGGTTTGAAAATTTCAATTTTACTTAAACCCACAATCTCACCTCACAATTTTGATATTAAATTTATCTTTTCCAATGCTAAATACAAACACAACTAGTCTCAACCAATTTGTGTGGGTTTTTTTCACAATCAATAAAAATATATTTGGTGAAATGCCTTAATAAGACAAACAAGACTGCTACAATATTCTGTAATACTTTGTTACAGTGAACAGTGGAGAAAACATAGGTTGACGCTTAATGGTTAGTTGTTTACATTATTATGTCATCTAAATTAGAGACTTGTGTCTTCACGGTATTAAAGAATAGCATGTCACAGTATATTATAAATGGTTAAATAATTAACATCTACTCAGTTTGCAGTGTTAAGCAGCGATTGACTAATTGTTTTAATTGCCAAAATAGGAATTATATTCAAAAAATTATCATGTTTATAAAAAAATTGCTATACTTTGTTTACAAACATTTGACCTTGAGCAGAGATTTTGAAACAAAACAAACCAAATTGCTAAAAACATTTTTTTTTTTTTTTAACATTAGTTTAAAATATTGTTTAACACAATTACTGGACATTCTAAATACATAAAAATGGGTTTAAAATATCTAGTTTTTGGTATAATTAATCTTTTGGATTTCTTAAAAAACAAACACTCACAATTTTACGAAAAACCTCTAAGGCAAGCATTCAAGGCAACAATACAAAGAAAGAAAAAAAAATAAAGGGAAAAAAAAGGACTAACAGAATGAGCACTCACACATATTTTGCTTGATATATATATATATAAATAAGAAGTCTATGACAGGGTTGGGTTTTTTTCATGTGTCTTTTTTGCTGACTTTGCCAGCCTGGACCTTGGCCTGGTACTCATAGAACTGCGAGTCTGTCTTGAACAGCTTGTCCCACCACGTGAACGTTGAACCGTAGTTCCCAGTGAAGTTGTAGTGGTGGAAGTCGTGGAACCGAGACCCTGCACGGGAATTAAACACAGTGCTTATCAATTTCAACATATACGTACATACAGTAAAACTCAGAAGGGTCGAATACAACGCAGCGCTTGAACCAAACACAAAGACCCGAGTTACACTTACACAAATGTTTATTGAATGGTTGGGTAATTACACTTACACAATGTTTATTGAATGGCTGGGCAGTTACACTTACACAATGTTTATTGAATGGCTGGGTAGTTACACTTACACAATGTTTATTGAATGGCTGGGTAGTTACACTTACACAATGTTTATTGAATGGCTGGGTAGTTACACTTACACAATGTTTATTGAATGGCTGGGTAGTTACACTTACACAATGTTTATTGAATGGCTGGGTAGTTACACTTACACAATGTTTATTGAATGGCTGGGTATAACTTACACAATGTTTATTGAATGGCTGGGTAGTTACACTTACACAATGTTTATTGAATGGCTGGGTAGTTAC
The DNA here is from genome assembly GCF_016097555.1 of Gigantopelta aegis. NCBI lineage: Eukaryota > Metazoa > Mollusca > Gastropoda > Neomphalida > Peltospiridae > Gigantopelta > Gigantopelta aegis. The sequence continues at coordinate 10,241,741 of NC_054709.1, read as the reverse complement.
ACTTACACAATGTTTATTGAATGGCTGGGCAGTTACACTTACACAATGTTTATTGAATGGTTGGGTAGTTACACTTACACAATGTTTATTATTGTTCAATTGCATCAATGTCATGGCGATATATGCGACAGTCGCCATAATTCAATTATTTTGACAAAATATTAATAAGTTGGGATATGTTGGCCATGTAGATGGTTGAAAAAAGTACTTTTAGGGACAGATCAAATGTGCACGTGTATATATATATATATATATATATATATATAGTTTCAGGTAATACTTTGTTGATCCATTAAACAGGTCAATGGTCTGTGATAACATGCCTTTAAGATATGGGATGTCGTAGTCTAAATAACACAAAAGATAAAATACATCACAGCTACTGACCTGCGTAGAATGGGAAGAGATGAAAGATGTTCAGATAAGGGATATCGTAGCCGCTATGCACGTCTATGGTTTCGAGGAGGCGGATGGTCACCCAAGCCCACAGCAAGATGATATGATTTGCGAATGTCATGATCCCGATGAAGAAACCCAAGCCAAGAACTGAAAGAAAACATTGAAAACAACCTTACTAATACAGTGTGTAGATCTTTAGGTGAGACCTGGGTCCATGCTTCAGTCCTCAAAATTCGCGGCTGCCATCGGCAATGCCGTCGCAAAAGCTATCGCAAAATTGATTTTCGACAGCATTTGATTGCCGTCGCAAATCTGAGAGTGGTGAAGTCTGTAGGCATTTTTCTCTGAACTCTATCCAATTATAGATCCCAGAAAAAAGCATTTATAGTCTAGTGTGGCCCAATTTTTCCTCAATTAATATAAATTGGTTTATTCCGGTATAGAAGCGTACTAAAGTAAAGTTGATATGTCATATGTCCAGACTCGATCTCTAATGACGTCACATACATGCAATTTGTATGGCTTTGTCATAAAATTAGTGTCTCAGAGTTTTATAAGCACCAGGTCAGGAGCCCGGTATTAACAAAAAAATCACATCAGACTCACCAACTGTTCCAGCATTCAATATGTCAGATGGTAATATATATAAAAAGATATATATATATATATATATTTTTTTTTTTAATTTACTGGTGAAAGTTTTGGATGCTTTTTGTCTGAGAAAATCTCAGCAAAGTCGATGTAGGTGACATGGTTATAATCTGGTATGTGGAATCTGTGTCATTGTAATAAAACAAATTTCCACAGTTTATTTCTGGACAAAACGTGGGGGAAACCAAATGGTAATTAAAGACAGAAGAGTAATTCATTGCAGTTGTTAACAATGTGGTTTGGAATTTAGCAGTGTTACCAGAATGGTGGAAGTGGATTGGCCACGTGCTCTGAAAAGAAGACACATCTATCACCAGAACTGCAGTGTGCTGGACCACTGAAGGGAAAAGAAAGAGAGGACGTCCGAAAACAACATGGCCCCGAACAGTGGAAATAGAGATGAAGGAGACAGGACGGACACAGTTGGGGCACCATCGAGAGATTGGCAGGGGATAGACCGACGTGGAGGAACTTCGTCGCTGCCCTAAATGCCACTAGGCATAACAGGAAATGATGATGATGATGATGCTACAATATCAAGGTGTCGATTCAATACTTACTAATTGTCTCAAGTGGGTGAGCATACTCTGCAGTCATTCCAAATGGAGCCTAAAAAAAAAGAGAAGAAACCCATAGTTGTCAAAAAATATTTCAACTGACTGGATTATGAACAAGACAAGAAATGGAAACAAAAATAAAGTCAAAGTCATAGTGTAAAGTACACACAGAAACCATTTTACCCTAATATTCATGTCAAAACATTTAGGGAAAGGAAAAACCTTTTTCATTCTAGTGACTGCAGTCGGCAATTTCTACCCCTATAACATCTCTTTACCTTTTGCTGAGGGAAAATCTATAATAAGTTTTATTCATGATTCAAAATCCAAATTATGTTCCACTTTCTGATCTGCATTTATATAGATATTCAGCAAGTTTCCTTATGTATAACCCATTACGATCATGTAAATTGTGTCCTAAATCTAATGCACAAGCAAAAAATTTATTACACAACTTTATTTTGTGCGATTAGCAAACAAAATGATTGTTCATGTAATTTTCAGACCTGTCATAAAGTTGGATTTTGTCATAAACAGTGTTAAAATTAACTATGATAATGTTAGACAAAACTTCTTAAGACAATGAATTAGCAAAAGAACTTTTAACACTCCATCAAAAAAATATAGTCTAAGATAAGAACAGAAATAAATTTGAAAAGAGATGCATCATTTTATCATTCCGAGAGTTGTGATTCTTACGACCCATCATACATTACCATGGTTTCTACCAGAGCGTATGCAGGGTAAAATTACGTACATTAAAATCTTGAAAATTAATAGATATAGAGGATACTCCCAGAGTGTCATGTGATATCACAATTTATCAGCACGAGTTGATAAAAGTATGAAATCAGAGGCATACCGAAGAATTTTATACTTTTATCGAGTGCTGACATCACAAGACACGAGGGGGGTATTCTTTTTATCATCCATTATCATACTTTTCATTTGCAACAATTGTAAACAATGTCAGTAATGTGGGTTGAATGTCACTATATTTGGCAGCGGTGGACTCGTTAACTAGCAGAACGACAGTGGCGTGACGTCACTTATGATAGGTTTAGCGCTGAAATATACACAGTGACGTAACAAAATAATGTCAGGTGACTAAAATTTGACCAATCAAGATTATAAGAAGCGATATCTCCTAGGAGAATATCGCAAATGATAGTATCAGCGATATCGCCTACAAAAGCCTGTAATGGATGATAATTTTTTTTATCATTTTTAGAAAGGTTATAGAAAGAGAATTGCTGTTTAAAAAAATGTGTCCATAAAATGCAGTGCCCAATTTTAGAAGATCTCAAGCCATAAGCACCTAGGAAGGGCACTTATGATGTTTTGTTTTTATAATGCACGCTCAATGTTTTCTCTAGCAGATAACCTGGCTACACGAGTCGGTGAACTACATCGTATTGCCTCCGTTTAGCTGCAACTCACCTGGAAGTTGTGGTGAAGCTTGTGGATGTATTTGTAAATCCTCCTGTCGTGCAGCGCCCAGTGCAGGAAGTAGTGCCACGTGTCCTCTATCACCGCACAGCCAAACACTCGCAACCCAATGTCCCACCTGGACAAAGAAATAATCAACAAACACTTGTAACGCTATGTCCCACCACGTGTCCTCTATCACCGCACAGCCAAACACTCACAACCCAATGTCCCACATGGCCAAACAAAGACATCAACAAACACTTGTAATGCTATGTCTCACTCGCAACCCAATGTCCCACAAAGACTGGACAAAGAAATAATCAACAAAGACACTTGTAACGCTATTGTTCTCACCACGTGTCCTCTCACCTATCAACCACTTGCACAGCCAAACAAACACTCGCAACCAAAGACAATTGTCCCTCACCTGGACAAGACATCAACAAACACTTGTAATCCAATGTCTCACCTACAAAAGACATCAACAAACACTTGTAATCGCTATGTCCCACCACGTTGTCCAATGTCCCACCTACAAAGACATCACCGCACAGCATCAACAAACTTGTACTCGCAACAAACACCCAATGTCCAAACACTGGACCTAAGAAAACAAATCAACAAACACTTGTAACGCTATGTCTCACCTACACAAAGTGTCCCAGTGTATCACCGCACAGCCAAACACTCGCAACCCAATGTCCCACCTACACAAAGACATAATCAACAAACATCTTGTAACGCTATGTCCCACCACGTGTCCTCTATCAACAAACACTTGTAACCCAGTGTCTCACCTACACAAAGACATCAACAACAAACACTCGCAACCCAATGTCCCACCACCTACACAAAGACATCAACAAACACTTGTAACCCAGTGTCCCACCTACACAAAGACATCAACAAACACTTGTAAGCTGTCAACAAACACTTGTCACCTACACAAAGACATCAACAAACACTTGTAATGCTATGTCTCACCTACACAAACAAAGACATCAACAAACACTTGTAATGCTATGTCTCACCTACACAAAGACATCAACAAACACTTGTAACCCAATGTCCCACCTACACAAAGACATCAACAAACACTTGTAACCCAGTGTCCCACCTACACAAAGACATCAACAAACACTTGTAACCCAATGTCTCACCTACACAAAGACATCAACAAACACTTGTAACCCAATGTCTCACCTACACAAAGACATCAACAAACACTTGTAATCCAATGTCTCACCTACACAAAGACATCAACAAACACTTGTAACCCAATGTCTCACCTACACAAAGACATCAACAAACACTTGTAATAATGTCCACACAAAGACATCAACAAACACTTGTAATCCAATGTCCCACCTACACAAAGTCTCAACCTACACAAAGACATCAACAAACACTTGTAACCCAATGTCTCACCTACACAAAGACGTCAACAAACACTTGTAATCCAGTGTCTCACCTACACAAAGACATCAACAAACACTTGTAATCCAATGTCCCACCTACACAAAGACGTCAACAAACACTTGTAATCCAATGTTCCACCAAGATCACGGTTAAAGTTTGTTTTGTTTAACGACACCTCTAGAGCACATTGAGTCATTAATCATCAGCTATTAGATATAAACATTTGGTAATTTTGCTATATAGTCTTAGAGAAGAAACGCGCTACATTTTTCCATTAGTAGCAAAGGATCTTTCCTATGCACCATCCCACCTACACAAAGACACAACATCCCACAACAAACACTTGTATAGCACATCAACAAACACTACCATGGCCTTTGATATAATCACTCGTGGTGCACTGGCTTGATTGGGAAATAGCCCAATGCACCCAATGACAGTGATCAATCCTAGACTGATCGATCGCTCATCAAACAAGCACTTTACCAGTGGGATACATCCCGTCCCACCCACCTAGACAAAGAAATCAACAGTGAAACACTTTATCACAATATTCCACCAATGCAAAGAAATCAACAAGCACATGTAAAGCATTTGTTCTACTAAAACAATTAAGCACATTTCTGACCAGCTGACGTCTCTTTCAGCCTATTCCATTATAACATAATATATTTAAGCAAACTGAATACCTACCATGCTGGCATGTGGTCCCAATCATACGGGATGTTGAAAAACTCTGTGAAGTAGTATGTACCAGTTATCATGGGCAGCTGAAATGACAGTAACATATACATCAGTGCTGGGAATCAGCTGGAATGTTATCATCATCTGTCTGCACTAACTACTAGTAATCAAAGGACATAAATTATAACTGAAGTACCTTTCTCCAGACGACAGTTTAAAGTTTCTTTCATTTAACACCATAAAAAGTACAGTGATTTATTAATCATCGGCTATTGAATGTCAAACATTTGGTAATTTTGACAGTCATTTTATTTACGGTTATATGGCATCGGACATATGGTTAAGGACCACACAGATATTGAGGTAGGAAACCTGCTGTCGCCACTTCATGGGCTACTCTTTTCGATTAGCAGCAACGGATCTTTTATATGCACCATCCCACAGACAGGATAGTACATACCACAGCCTTTGTTACACCAGTTGTGGAGTACTGGCTGGAACAAGAAATAGCCCAATGGGTTCACAGACGGGGATCGATCCCAGACCTACCGCGCATCAAGCGAACACTTTACCACTAGGCTACGTCCCATCCCCTAGTCTTAGAGACAAAATCCACTACATTTTTTCATTAGTAGTGCTCAAGGGATCTTTAAATATCTGGATCGGACTTCATGAAAACATTGTTGCACCTACGTGTTTGTCCTGCATATATACTTTAGTCTATGTAATTTCTAATGTAATGTTCCATGACTTTTACAAAATGTTCATTGGGTTATAATAAAAGAGGCCATTAAAAATGTATATAAAATGAAAAAATATACGACCGGGACCCCACCCACACCCCATTATCATTGTATTTCTATATCATATGAAAAAGTAAAATAAACCCATATTGTATTAAAGTAAAAAAAAGTGTATCATACAGTATGCTAGTGAAATAAATTAACTTTAATCAAACAATTTTTTTATCCCATTATATTCCTTCCTTTCAGTTTCCTCCTGCTTAATCACTTAAACACAAACAAAATGGGTATATTAATAAGATTTTATTTCATGTTTGTTAAATTACGATACAGATTCATAACGGTACAATTATTGGCTAGAAAACAAAACGAATGACCCTTAAAATTATGTAAACTTAAACCAATGACTGTCAGGTTTTTTTGTTTATAATTGATACCTGAAAAATGAACCCACAAGTCATCGACCCCCAAACTGAATTTCCCATTGAGAGCCTCGAGTCAGTGTTGTGTGTGTATTCACCTAGATACAGAAATGACTCAACATCACATGTGGTGTTACGTCACGGCTCAAAATAGGAATTAAATTATGGCCTGATGTAAAAAAAAAATGTTAAAACTTTAAAGATAGCAGGTGAAAAGCAATATATCCTACAAAGAAAAAATAAATAAATGGACTGCTGGAAATAAGACAGCACAAGGCGAATGGAGGGTTTGGAATAGTGAAAGGAAGATTAGGACCGCTTTAAAATATGAGTTACAAGCTAAATAGCAACGTGGGATGATCCTACCTATATCTGTGTCTTGAAAAGAATAACCTGCAATTTTGTTTTGTAGTTTCAGCAGGTGAATTTTTATTTCACCTGTTAGATCTAAACATTTTAAAACTGCTTTTCGTAGGCTGCTATTTTGAGCCCTGTAATGGACTGCTTTTCCGAAGCTGCTATTTCATCCACTGTCCGTGTGTACTCACCTGGATACAGAAATGACTGAACATGAGCAGCTTGAAACATTTCCATTGTTTATCAAAGGTTTCCGGTCTATCCTGAAACAAGCAACAACATTCAGAGTCAAGCAGGCTGAAAATTTTGCACGATTTGGTGCTTCCGCAAATCCCATATTTTCAGTTGGAAACTTAAGATTATGGAGATGGAATCTCTCAAAATATCTATATTAAATAATTTTTATGATTATGGCAGAATCATAAAACCCCCAACCCCAAACAATTCAAATGCTGGTATCGAATCTAGCAGATGCCCCGAATCAGGAGAGCACCATGTTCGTAACAAGACATAATAAAGCAAAATTATGAAAGGCGAGTGCAGAAACAACCACTGTTCATCTTTGCGTGAATATGAGAAGTGAGAGAAACTAATTGCCTGTCATGAAGAAGCTAAAGTTAAAAAGTTTGTTTTGTTTAACGAAACCACTAGAGCACATTGATTAATTAATCATCGGCTATTGGATGTCAACCATTTGGTAATTTTGACTCATAGTCATCATAGAAAACCCACTACATTTTACCACTGTAGCAAGGGATCTTTTATATACACTTTTGCACACAGGATAGCACATACCACGACCTTTGACCAGTTGTGGTCATAAAGAAGCCTGCTGGTAGACCGTTTCAAGGTGTCTACATCCATACTCTCCATGAAGATATTATTCAATGTCAAATTGCAAGTTATTTTAGGCTAAGTATGGCTCTGGATTGGCATTGTATCTAACTTATCTAGAAAAAAAACCTAATGCCTCTATGCAACCAGTTCTGTACTTTCTTGTGGCGACGTATAGGGGCGTCGGGTTTCTCCGTAACACGTTGGTACTGGTTAACAAATCTGACTGGACTCGAGAATAATCAAACTAAAGCTCTGTGGCATCAGAATGAGGAATAAAAATGTATTTTAGACACAGTAGCTTGCTACTAGTTGGTTGTTGACAACTGCCAAAGCATTACATAAGACTTTCCTCTTGCCTTACCCCACCTATCAATAAGGAGTAGGGCTGGAGGTGACTCGAGCTAATAAGAACTTAGCCCGAGTACTCTGACTGTAAGAGACCTAGACGGACATTTGGACATAAACACGCTCTCATTACAGTCAGAGACCAAGCTATGTATTTTTTTGGCAATTCCCGACAACCAAAAAGTTGGCAAAGATTTCCACTCTAATACCACAACAATCCTATGTTTGACGTCAAATACCTTTACATCGATCATTTTCGAGTTAACTGATTAAAACAAATCCACATATTAATCACTAATACACATAGTACAGAAAGAAATCCGACAGCACCCACATTCCGCTACGCTTCGTGACACTCCGTCGCAAGAATTACAAAGCTTGGTGACCTATTTCGTGACGTAGATCACGTGATCGCCCACTGGGTGATTCCGCCTAGTAGACAGAATGGCCAAGTGGGCGATCATGTGACGCAACGTCACGATATAGGTCGGCGAACTTAGAATTCTGCTGTCCGGAGTTTGCCGAAGCTTAGCTGAATGTGGGTGCTGTCGGGTTTCTTTCTGTAGTGTGTGTATTAGTGATTAATATGTGGATTTTTTAAAATCAATTAACTCAAAAATTATCGATGTAAAAGTATTTAACGTCAAACATAGGATTGTTGTGATATTAGAGCAGAAATCTTTGCCAACTTTTTGGTTGTCGGGAATTGCCAAAAACATACATAGCTTGGTCTCTGACTCGGGCTAATAAGAACGAAGTAGATTAACTGAAACAAGGTCTTAGTACTTACTGGCTGTATCTTAAATCTTCTCATGAACGGCATGAATTGGAAGAGAAATGCAGGCAAACATGCTGCGAAGTACACAAACTGAAAAAAATACAAAAAAATATATGTAGATAAATTAAAATAAATTTACCACGAAAGAAGGTCTTTAAATATATATATATATATTTTTTGTAATAAGGCAGATTCTCTCTTCCCATCACTGTTTGAAATAAGACAAACTCTCAATTTATTCAACATGTGATACTCAAGATTCATACTGAATTTGAAACTGGATTGTAACCCTCATATTAGTCATAATCATATTCTTAACTAAATAATTAAAAAAAACAAACACCCAGGGCTAGCTTTGGGTGAGCAAAACAATTCGCCAATTTGTCTATTATATAAAAAAAATTGCTGAAATTGTCAGTTATTTTCTAAAAAAAAGTCAATTATTACATGTAATTATTCCGCCAAACTAAAATAAAATTCGCCAACTGCTTTCAAAATTTGCAATTGGCGAATTTGGCGCATGCCAGAGCTAGCCCTGAACCCCCCAACATTTGTTAAGGGGGAACAGGAGGAAATCTTTGCCAAAATGACCATTAATTATTTCATAATTTACTTTGTAATAGATTTTTTTTAAAGATTTGATTTTGATGAAATTAAAAAAAAAAAAAATTGATATGCATGCAATGGAATTCAGCACTAATTAAAACAGTTGATGTCAATTCATAAAGCTAATTTAAATCATGTTAGAATTTGCTTACTAGTCTAGCTCAACAACAATTAGGCTACTACATCGCTGAATTTTCATCCTGAAGACCAGTGGTCCCCTGGTTCGATCCCTTCAACTTCCAAGGCTTCATTTGGGAGTTTTGTTTGATGCACTTTGGAAAATAGATGCTACTTTATTATTTTAATACGGTTAAGTGATACATTTAATTATTATTATTTTACAACACTTGCCTCGTGTACAATAAGAGATCCCCATGTCGCAATCTGAAACTTTGTGTAGTTTTCGTTCATAGAATTCCACGCATCTCGGAACGGCGCTTTCAGCGGATTTTCTGGCAAATATTCATTTGCCAAATACAACGGAGCAATAATTTCAGGAATACTTGTTGCGTTCATCATATTGGGATACAAAATTACCTGGACCTTTTTTCACAAAAAACTAAATATATCTAACAGTAACATGCAACAATACAACAAAAATCTCGCTACTCTCAGCCGATATCTGTTTGACAGTTGGGTTAGTTATATGGATTTTGATTAGTTAGAAATAGAAAGGTCTTTTATTACGTGCATTTTGATTGGCTGCTAACAGTGGCCTGATGGAGACCCCATCACGTTTGTCAAGAAGGTGATCGCCGGCACGTTTCTAACTTCAATCATTAATCTAGCTTAACAACGGCGTAATCCGCGAAAATAGCAATACAAATCAATATTTAATACATTTAGCGTCAACCATTTCTCCAAATGGTTATCTACATTCATTATTATTGTCTATCATAATTATGACGTCACAGTTGGGAATATCCCTTTTTTATTAACTTAAAGATAGTCTTAAAACATGTTATGCCATGTACAAATATAGTACACATTTACTTTACATAGATAATAATTTGCAATAAATGTCATACAAATTAAGTTATTGTGAATTAAATTTAATGATGACAGTTTAAAATATATTGTAGAACTTGTGACAATAAAACTTCAAATTAAAAACACAGGTATCCCAAACAATACCATATGGGAAAGGGCATACTAGAGTTATATATACATGTATAATAATAATGATAATATAACTACATTACCCCAACCTAGTGATATCGTTTGAGAGTACCAGGAGATCTATGTCTCACCACAGTGCAAAATGACATAACAGACTGAGCCCATATTGATATCTATAGAAAGAAGTGTTTTATTTAACGACGCACTCAACACATTTTATTTACGGTTATATGGCGTCAGACATATGGTTAAGGACCACACAGATTTTTTTAGAGGAAATCCGCTGTCGCCACATAGGCTACTCTTTTACGACAGGCAGCAAGGGATCTTTTATTTGCGTTTCCCACAGGCAGGATAGCACAAACCATGGCCTTTGTTGAACCAGTTATGGATCACTGGTCGGTGCAAGTGGTTTACACCTACCCATTGAGCCTTGCGGAACACTCACTCAGGGTTTGGAGTGGATATCTGGATTAAAAATCCCATGCCTCGACTGGGATCCGAACCCAGTACCTACCAGCCTGTAGACCGATGGCCTGCCACGATGCCATCGAGGCCGGTGATATCTATAGGGACTATGGTACACATAAATCATGATTATTAATTATGTATTGAATATTTTTTCTTCAAAATAAGTTTAAATGTACCAATCTTTAATTTTTTTAGCATAGGAGCATATCAGACAATTTCTCGCTCCAGCCAGTGTGCCATATCAAAGGCCATAGTATGTGCTATCCTGTCTATGATATGATATGGTGTATATAAAAGATCCCTTGCTACTAATGGAAATTTTTTAGCGAGTTTCCTTTCTTAAGACTATGTCAAAATTACTAAATGTTTGATATTCAATATCCGATGACTAATATGTCAATGTGCTCTAGTGGTGTTGTTAAACAAATTTCTTCATATTATATATTGTGTCACCTGCAGAGACTTGAAATATCAATATTCGTAAATGTTTAAAGGAACTACCCAAAGTTTTCAGCCCTAGCAAGACTTCTGTTGGTTTTAGGCAATATACAAGGGGATCTATCTCATGGTCCATTCGTTGATGTGGTGAGGTAGCTTGCATGTCTCAATGACTCGGAGAGCTATGCCAGCTGGAGCATCAGCTCCTGGTAGGGTCACCCATGCTGGACTCATCAAAGGGTAGAGACTAGACTAATATGGACCGGACAGACAGAGGACGTGAGTCATGAAAGACAACTGTCTACAAGTTCTAAGCAAACTCCAAAATCAAAACTGGGCTGGAGAGGCTCAAAATCCTCGTAAGGAAACTCTCCTAGGAGAAGGAAAACTCCAAACTCAAACCAAATCCACTGAAGTCAGGAGTACAGAAGCTATGCATAAGCACAAGTGTGGAAACCGAAAGGAAATGTCTGTACATGCACCAAGCTCTATAATCATCATCATAAAGGGATGGTGTGCAAGGACCCTGGAATCTCCAAAGCTATGTCACTGGTTGATGTAAGTTGGAATTCTTTAATTGTAATAATATACCCTAGTCTTCAAGCAAGCAAAAACTACTTCAGTTTTGGTAGAGCTTGCTTGAGGCAACTGGGTTGAAGAATCAAAACTGGTTTATTTGAGGCCAACACTCTGTATGGTAACGTAATTGTGCCAGGTGGATGTTGCTGACAAGTCTGCTGTCTTCATGCAACTCATCTGTCTTTAAGTCCTATTACCGGCCTCGGTGGCGTCTTGGTTAGGCCATCGGTCTACAGGCTGGTAGGTACTGGGTTTGGATCCCAGTCAAGGCATGGGATTTTTAATCCAGATACCGACTCCAACCCCTGAGCGAGTGCTCCGCAAGGCTCAATGGGAAGGTGTAAACCACTTGCACTGACCAGTGATCCATGACTGGTTCAACAAAGACCATGGTTTGTGCTATCCTGCCTGTGGGAAGCGCAAATAAAAGATCCCTTGCTGCCTGTCGTAAAAGAGTAGCCTATGTGGCGACAGTGTGTTTCCTCTAAAATACAGTGTCAGAATGACCATATGTTTGACGTCCAATAGCTGATGATAAGATAAAAAATCAATGTGCTCTTGTGGTGTCGTAAAATAAAACAAACTTTACTTTTTTTTAGTCCTATCGAACAGCTGACCTCCAATTTTCCAGATTTTGGGGATTCTCCGATTTTATAAGATTTAATAAGACAGAAAGCTCATTGTAATGAATGCGACTCTGTTTACATGGTATTTCTCGTTCCAGCCAGTGCACCACAACTGGTATACCAAAGGCCGTGGTATGTGCTATCCTGTCTGTGGGATGGTGTATATAAAAGATCCCTTGCTGCTAATAAAAAAGAGTAGCCCATGAAGTGGTGACAGGGGGTTTCCTCTCTCAATATCTGTATGGTCCTTAACCATAAGTCTGACGCCATATAACCGTAAATAAAATGTTGAGTGCGTCATTAAATAAAACATCTCCTTCTTCTATTTACATGGTGTACAAGCATATTGCAATTTTGATAATCCTATTATTTATGTAAAGAGTCCAGCACTCTACCAACTGAGCTAATAGTAAAATTCCCACTAGCTACTGCCAGTAGGAGCACTTTATACCAACACTACTACATATTAATATTCTTAAATCTTTATTAAAAATAATAATAATAAACTTTGATCGGTTCAGTAAAACCAGAACTGCCCGTGAATGTCAGACCGATAACATCTCTGGTTCAATTAAAACATGAGTCTGCTTGTATGTCGTATAAACTTTTTTGCACTTTTTTGTAGGCAAAATAAGAAGTGTTTTTCCACAAAGTCAACCAACACACAACAATATAGTAACCAAGGCACCCCCTGCCCCCCATTTGTTTTTTGCTTTTCGTTTATTATTTGTTTTGGGTTTTTTGAAGGGTGTGGTGCCGCATGACCACCCTCCTTTAATTTTCACCCAGCGAGAACACTGCATTTGCACTGCAATTTTTAGATAATACTGTAACTTTAAATTAAGAAAATTGTGTTATGCAATAAAAAGCTGAAATCAGATTACCCCCCCCCCCCCCCCCCCCCAACAACTAAAAATCACATCTGAACAGGTGGCAATAGAACACAGTAAAATGTGAGGGGGGAGGGGATGTAGCCCAGTGGTAAAATACTCGTTTGATGCACAATCAGTTTAGGAAGGAAAAAAGAAATCTTTTATTTAACAATGCACTCAATGCATTTTACCGGCCTCGGTGGCGTCGTGGTTAGCCATCGGTCTACAGGCTGGTAGGTACTGGGTTCGGATCCCAGTCAAGGCATGGGTTTTTTAATCCAGATACCAACTCCAAACCCTGAGTGAGTGCTCCGCAAGGCTCAATGGGTAGATGTAAACCACTTGCACCGACCAGTGATCCATAACTGGTTCAACAAAGGCCATGGTTTGTGCTATCCTGCCTGTGGGAAGCGCAAATAAAAGATCCCCTGCTGCCTGTCATAAAAGAGTAGCCTATGTGGCGACAGTGGGTTTCCTGTCAAAATCTGTGGTCCTTGACCATATGTCTGACGCCGTATAACCATAAATAAAATGTGTTGAGTGCGTCGTTAAATAAAACATTTCTTCAATGCATTTTATTTACAGCTATATGGCATTGCACATATGGTTAAGGACCACACATATATTGAGAGGAAACCTGCTGTCACCACTTCATGGGATACTCTTTTCGATTAGCAGCAAGGGATATTTTATATGCATCATCCCACAGACATGCTAGTACATACTACAGCCTTGGTTACACAGTTGTGGAGCATTGGCTGGAGGAGCGAGAAATAACCTAATGAGCTCACCAACGGGAAACGATCCCAGACCCAACCGCGCATCAAGCGGGTGCTTTACCACTGGGCTATGTCCCGTTTCTCCAATCGGGTTTTGGATAGATCCACGGCATTGGGCTAGTTCTAGTTCCAGCCAGTGCCTCCAAAATTGGTGTAGCATAGGCACATATGTACTATCCTGTCTGTGGGATGATGCATGTAAAAGATCTCTTGCTGTAGCTCATGGAATGAAGGCAGCAGGTTTCCTCTCTTATCATCTCAGTAGTCTTTATAAAAGATGCCATATAACCGTTAGAGAAAAAAAATTGGGGTGCATCGTTAAATAAAAACATCTCTTTCTTCTCTCTTTTAGTAATATATGATTTAAAAAATAACCAATAAGAATTAGAAACAAAATATTTTATTTTGATAAAATGTGGCTTATTACAAAAAGTTACATGTATATACTATTTTTCAAGGCAACATTAAAAAAAAAAAGTCAAGTCAAGCAGGGCTCACACTTTCGTAGCTAAATTGGCCAATTTCTGAATCCAAATGGCTACACTGTTCATTATTCGGGGAGGGAACGTATTACATAAATTAAATGTTTCCTTTTTTTTTCTTCCTTCTTCTTCTTCATGATTTTGAACTTTGTCAACAACGGTCTGGAATTAACAATTTGGAATGAAAGTGCTTTGTTTGACAGTGATTTCACATCAAATCTGTGTACATATTTAAAAAAGCAAGCTACATAAGTGCATTTCATAAACATTGTTCTGTGCACAGACAATTCGCTTTTGTTCTACAAGTAACTTGATTCAAACATGGTTTCTGATGTTATTCAATAATCACAGTTTAATTTATGTATGTGCCAAAATCACATTATTATATTATTATTATATTATTCTGTGTCCTATCACCATTTGTACGCTGGATGCCATATATTTAGCCACGTATATTAAAAATGCCACACAGTGATACAGAATCCCCAATTTGCTTCCTTACTGGAGTGAGATTACATAAATCAGGGGTAAAAATTTGAATTGAACATTGAATTGAAAATAGGCGGTGGACATGAAACACAAAACTATTGAACTTCAAAGATTGCAGAAGGGAAACCAGTTATTTTCAAACCAAAATATCAATTCTTACATTGAAATTATTTTGCCAAATTAAAAGTAAAACCAAAAGTTTGCGATGGTTTTAAAAAATTTGCAACGGGTGAATTCGCGGAGTGCCAGAGCTATCCCTGTTTCTATACTTTCAAAGAAAAGAAAATAAGACATCCTGTAATGCATGGGGTATGGAGGGCCTTCCCAGAATGGCATCTGTATTCCTCAATATTATAGTGTTTTTTGTTAGAAAAATTTTTGGGGGTTATGGTGGGTGAATGCAACCAGTCAATTGGTGTATGGAGGGCCTTCCCAGAAAGAAAATGGGTTACATTTATGATAGGGTTAAGAAAATCGTACAGTAATGATGAAAGTAATACATTTTGTCAAAAGGTTAAAAAAAAAAAATCTGCAAGAAATTTTGGGGATGGCGCCATACCCATTTTACCCTCTGGCAGAAACCCTGATATAAATTTCAGGTTAATTCAGAAATGGATGTTCTTAAGAAGTTTTTATTTGTAGTACCATTTTAGTTCAGCAAAGGACACTCATGAATTTGAAACAGGATTCACCAAACTACTAACTGCATCACGTAAGCCCAGCTTAAAACACACACAAAAAGAAGAGTAAATACAATGTATAATGGTTATGAATAATTCACATCCAAAAAAATATAGTCCAGCACTTTCCTTCCTTCTTCAATGAAGAGTCTTCTGGTTTACGTCCCCTAAGAGTAAGGTCATACACGACTTCTTCAACCTTTTTGAGGTCGTATTTGAGTGGTTCCCAAAGCGTTTTTTTTTTCGCAGATTATCATTTTTAAATGAGGAGTCTAAACCCCGAGTCCAGCTCTGCCACAACGCGTAGAAATCCGCACCGGTCGGGGTAGTCGTCTCCTGCTGTCACTGAGTGATCGCAAGTCGAGACTGTAAAGAAAAACAAAACAAACAGACATTAAAAAATTACAAAACAAATCCTAAATTTTGCTATTGTGTTACATGGTGTATGTTCCTGCACAAATATCGCTTCACATTCCTTTGCCAGTGTAGAGCAGGCCTATCCCAAGGCACATACATCTTACTGCGATAGTATTAATGGATGGTTGCAAGAGCCTGTTAATAGTTACAGAAACAGTCCCACAGCCATGGGAGCAGACAAGACAGCAAAATATCAGAGGAAAAGAATGTGGATATACAGCACTTAAATGTTTTTCATTTAGGGCACGGCAAGTGTTGCTTTTGGTTGTAGTAACAAAACTTAGGGTACAAAGGCAAACTGGAGGGACAGGGTGCATTTCGTATGTGTGGTGTGAGAAAAAGTGGAGAAGGAGTGGGAAGCGAGACACACACACACACACACACACACACACACCAGACAGCAGAGGAGAGAGAGAGAGAGAGATCGATGAGACCAGAGAGAGATGAGGGAGAGAGAGAGAGAGAGAGAGGGAAGAGAGAGAGCTCCGAGAGATTACAGAGAGAGTGATTACAGACAGAGAGAGAGATACAGACAGACAGAGAGAAAACAAACAAGAGAGAAAATGGGAGGACAAAATTACAACATGCCACAACCATTTAAAATGTCATCCTCATGGGATAAATTAGATTA
The DNA here is from genome assembly GCF_016097555.1 of Gigantopelta aegis. Classification (NCBI taxonomy): domain Eukaryota; kingdom Metazoa; phylum Mollusca; class Gastropoda; order Neomphalida; family Peltospiridae; genus Gigantopelta; species Gigantopelta aegis. Next base: position 10,224,929 of record NC_054709.1, on the reverse strand, counting down.
ATCCAATTTCTAAAACTGGCACCAGAGCATAATTAACAATGACCATATACATGCATAAAAAAATGAATCGCGTCCGAGTGTATGGCTCACCAGTTCCGTGGCAACTTGCAGCAAGCCCATCAGATAGTCATCCAGGTCTATGTGAAATCCATCGTCTCGTTTCACTTTTACTGAAATAACGCGAAGCATTAAAAGAAAATGAGACATTTATACACACGTGAAATCCTTTTAAAAAATAAAGAGGCATTTTATGCACACGTGACCAATCCTTTATTAATATAATACGAGACATTTATGGAAATTATGCACATGTAACATCCTTAAACTAACTAGGCATTTTATGCAAATGGAAATGGAAAATCTTTTGTTAAGATATCTTGAGTCATTTATACATCTGGCAAATCCTTCACTGAAATAATATGATGATATTTACCTATATGGCAAACCGCTGAATGTCAAACTTGATCTGGCCATAACTCTGTTAAAAATTGGTAAATCCCCAATGAAAGTGAAACTGGAGAAAACTTGAGGTGTTTTCTCTTTTATAGATACATCACCTGTCCTCATAACTAGTGCATATTCCCTACGATTAGTAGACTGGTCCGAACATCCCAACAGCCAATGGGATGGCTTAAATTCTTCCACTGTGTACCCTTCCTGTTCCGGTCATGTGACTACAACTTCCTTCTTTTCCCTGAGCGAATCACACGGAGAACTGGAAGAGGGGAGGAAGGGTGGGAAATCATTCCATGAGGACAGGTGATGTATCTATAAAAGAGAAAACACCTAAGTTTTCTCCATTTCTTTTCAACATCACCTGTCCTCATAATTAGTGCAGCATTCAATAGATGGTGGCGGGGTTCCATACTCCGAAGATGTACAAGTGTTCACCCCAAACTGTGAGGTGGGAAGAAAAAAACAAAAAAACCCAACCAAATTTAGCCCATCCTCCAAACGATGCATAACAACCAATATCCATGCTGTTAGTATTGACAGTGGGAAGGAAGCATCCGTCAGTGGTGTGGAGTAATGAAGTCGTGAAGCACGAAAAGGTCACAAATTCGTTCTCCAACAAGGAAGTTCTGAAAGGTGAGTAAGCGTCACCACCGCGGATGCAGGTGTTAGGTAACCATCCAACCAATAATTGTATACCAACGGAAACAAATATAGTAGAAGCATCCATCAGAACATAAACCAACAAAACCCGATTTTTTCTTACTAGTAAAACGGGGGGAGAAGTTAGTTCAATTAAGCCGTCGCTGAGTAGTATCAATGGTAGTGATTGTACGCTCAGGAATTTCCACCATTGTATGAGATTTGCCGAGACGAGATACCTTGAAGGGCACGTTAAACACTGAATAGGCATTAGAATGCCACGCAGGTAATGCCAAAGGGGAGGCCGTGTCAGCAAAAACCGCATCCAACTCTGTATTAACACCAGCGATCATCGTGCCCACAGCAAGAGATTTAATCACCACATCCTCTGGGGCTGCGTCGGTAACAATCATAGGTACCGGTCCCTTCCGGGTAGGCGCCGGTGATCGATCGAGGGTGCCGGGGTTAGCGATGGTAGAAATCGTAAACAATGGATAAACAGTCTTTCATTGTCATATTATCCACGGTATCTGAATCATCCACAACGGAATCCTGTGGTTCATCCTCAGGGAAGTCCCGCAAAAGCCGAGCACAAGCATGCCGATCCGCCATACTTGAAGGACGCGGAGTTCGTGAACGGCCGTAACGGAAACCGGAGGGTGACCGTGAGGTATAATGCTGTATACTACGAGACCGATGACGGCGATGAGAATAATCCGTAGATCGTGGAGAACGGCTCCGTTCACAGCTGTGATGCCCAACAACAGGTGAAGTAGGTTGGTGATGATCCGCAGTGGAATCCCTAGGTGGACGAGACACCGTAGTATCCGTTGGTGTGGTAACCGTGGTCACCGTAGCGCACACCGTAGTAGACACTGGAGTTGAAACTGGTACCGTCACGGTAGCCGTAGGTCTAGTAGTGGCTTGTAGCGAAGCGATAGTTTCTTGAACCATACTGGGTAAGATAGACTTCAGCAATTCAGCCATAGACTCCAAAGTCGGCGTAACTGGAGGGGAAGCCGCCGAAACAGCATCCGATTTCCTAGAGCGCTGAGCCAAGACCTTCAAGTAGTTGTCAAATTCAGTTGGTCCGAGAGGAAGACAGAGTAGACAACGTGATTCGACATCACAGGGTGACCGAGACCCGGGGCAGACGTGCGGGTCTCCTCCCGCCATAAATTTCCTGCATTTGGTACAAGAACGCATGACTCTAGCAGAGCTAGTATCCGACATTCTCAATATTTATCTGTAATGAGAAAGCAAACACATAAAATTGCACAAATCCGGTAAACAAGAAGACACCATTTTAAAATGGCGACCTACAGGGTAACCTGCACACATGGCAAAATTTTTATTTAAAGTGTAAATAACACTTAAACTAAAATGATTACAACCAAAATAATTGTATAATAGCAAAGTAACAACATTAAAGAATGTGTCACCACTATAAATCAAAACATAAACCAAAGTAATAAAACAGATGGCTCGGATTACGACAGAGCAAAATAAAGAACGTTCGAACCGTAAGAGCGAAGGAAAAAGAAGGAAGTTGTAGTCACGTGACCGGAACAGGAAGGGTACACAGTGGAAGAATTTAAGCCATCCCATTGGCTGTTGGGATGTTCGGACCAGTCTACTAATCGTAGGGAATATGCACTAGTTATGAGGACAGGTGATGTTGAAAAGAAATTGATCTGTAATTTTACGTGATAAACCAATACACAATATTTCAACAAAATAGTGTGAGGCATTGTGAAAAAGATGTCCACAAAACTATATGTGGGACAGAAAGTCAGACTGATCATTACCACCAATCATAGCGGCTGCCTCATCTCGTCCAATCAGTGTCTCTGTCTCAAGGTAGGTGATTAGTGCTGCTAGACTTGTCAGTCTCTGTAAGACGAATCTCCACTGATCGTGAAATCTGAAAAACATATTAAACAGGGTGCTGAAAAAATCCTGCTTCTGACATCGTTTCTATAGTAATGGCTTTTTCCTTAAAGAACTTTTTATATTTTTGACATGCAATGAGATGAATATTTATAAATGGCACTATATGTGAAAAATGGTCCTAAAAGTGAAACACTAAGTACTTTAATTAAAAATGAAACTTTTATGTTCATCAGGTTAATAATAAAAAAATCATCTGCAAACTGTGAAAAGTTAAAAGTTATTATCAATTTTATGTCCCTCGTGAAATAATTTTTACTTGTCACAAGCTTTGGTGAGTGACAAGTGAAAATTATTTCACGAGGGACATAAATTTGATAATAACTGGTACCGAGTTTGTTATTCTATTTATTACCTCAGCTTTTTTTTTTTTTTTTTTAAAGCCTTTATTTTCGATATAGCCTACATCAGCTACACGTATATGGAAACAACATAAACTACTTTACTGTTCTGGGTATTGCTTTAACTTTGCATTTTATTCACGGTTCACAGATAATTTTCAAAACCCAGAGTTCTATATATTCTGTAAAAAAAATAACATATATATATAAAATGAATTGCATTAAACTACCATTTTATTACAAGTTTAACACTGAAACTAGAAAGACGTAAACACAAATGCTTTATACTACGTGACGTCATTGTGTGTGCTTTACCAAATCGTGATGATGTCATATTTAGTACCGATAAGGTGATTGGTTTGTTGGTGTCAAATCGTCCAATAGTAGTGTACATTAGTGTACCAATGCATAATAATTTCTCAGTGAGAAATTATCATTTTTATTTTCCCCGTTATGAGTGCCTGCTGGGGTAATAAATTAAAATAATACACATAGTACCAATAATTCAGTTCAATTAATTTATTTTATATATACGGATCTTATAAAATGGCATGGCATACATTGAACAACATAACAAGAACATAAAATGATTAAATCAGATATATATAGTAATAGTATATACATGTAATATGTATACGATATGTACACATAGTGTGTATATGTGTTAGTTTAAGTTGGTTTTGTAGTAGAGGGTCTGGTAAGTTCATTTTGCCTGTGGTTGAACATGTCATAACAGAATTGGTCAACAATTGGAGTTACTTATTCCCCAATTTTCCCAGTTCAGACAGAAGTATAACAAAACATCTATAAAATAAAACAATACATCATACAAATAATACCTGTAGTACTGGTTATTCGGGATTTTCTCCGCCAGTTTAGCAATCTGGTCCCTGACTTTACTGAAATCATCTCTGGCTTCTTTGCATATTGTGCTAACTGAAAACAATATTTTAAAAAACTTTAGTTACATACAACTTGAGACCATTGTCTATTATTTAATAAAACGCCAAGTGGGACGTAACACTTTGACGTCAGACGATGTCATAGGTTAGCGCACTACAACCTTACAGGAATGTCAATAAACGAGATGAGTGATATAAATTAAGATTGATTATGGGTAATAAATAGGATATTAAACTCGCTACAATTCCTATTATGTTTATGTCCCTCATTGTGGATCTTTTACATGCACTATCCCACAGACAGGATAGCACATACCACAACCTCTGATATACCAGTCATGATGCACTGGTTGGAACAAGAAATAGCCCAATGGGTCCCAAACCGACCACTCATCAAGCAAGTGCTTTACCACTGGGCTACATCCTGCTCCAATTTGAAAACTGATTACCAACCTCTATTCACTATTTTAGAAATGTGCAACACCAGGGCTCGAATTTAAGAATAGAGTTACCTATGGCAATTTTGAAATGCTTTTGCCGTATGTAAAATGCTCACCGACGGCAATTTTGAGCCTGCCTGTGGCAGTTTTAAATTCATTGGTAACCTTTGCAACAAATATAAAAACAAAAAATAGTCCCTTCAACTGACGTTAATAATTTGTGTGCGTCGCCAAACAACTGCCTGCCATCGGTGAAGCACCTGACTGACGGCAAAGCACCTGACTGACGGCAAAGCACCTGACTGACGGCAAATCAACTATAGTAATTACTGTCGGTGCCATCGTTAAGTTTGAACCCTGAAGCACAATACTGAACAAATTGGGCAACATGATACTGAAGAAAACGTTCTTAGGATACCCATCAGGGACACAGGCTAGGGGATGGGTTCAGTAAACTCCTCCACAATCAGACTAAAACAGGTTTTTACAGTGCACTATTAGGCCATTCATACATGTATAAGTGTCCAGAGAACATGTAGACAACAAGGTGGGCTATTTTCATATTAGATCCCCACCCGAAGATCCAGACCACTCCAGACTTCCCATTGTACCACTTTAAGGAGGGCTTCTAGAATTTTTATAAATTCCATTAGCCATGGGATCAGTGATTTTAAAAATTTAATAGCCACAGTAAAAAATTCACTAGCCCTACTTTACTTTAAGTTAATACAATTTTACTAAATAATAGTAATAATCAAATATATGTCGCTAAGGAGGGCTATAGAGCTTAAAAATACTAACATTGGGGAGTGGGGATGGGGCAGGATATTCAAATTTACAAAATGGAGTTAACTGCAACATTTGACCAAAACATTTCACTAGCCATCGGGTATGGCAAAAGTAATTATTTACTAGCCCAACAATCAATATCATTGCGATGGGAGTGGGGCTACCATAATCTAGAAGCCTGATTTGAGACCCGCTCAACCAAAACATATGCAAATACAAATGTACATGTACATTACAAAAAATATTTAAATAAAACACAGTACCTTTTTTAATTCCTTCTGCTTGGTGGATAAGCTGCAGCTTGGTCTGAATCTCTCGGGCCGTCTGCTCAATGTCATGAACAACCGTTCGAATTTCCTGAAATAAAAAGAGTAATTAACAACTGTGTTTTTAGTGATTTGATGTGATGGTTGTTTTTTTAAAACAATATTTATTAAAATTAGTCAAGTGGATTGTAAAGGCATCTCCACAAAGGTAGTACAAGTTTGTGTAACATCAACATTGTAATTTGGGTGGGTGGGGGTGGATGATATATATCTTATCTAAACAGTTTTTTTGCCATAAATAAATTTTTGGGAATTGAATGCAACCACAGTATGGGGGGCTTTTTAAGCGACACATCTGATTATTACTATTATTTAGTAAAATGGTTTTAACTTAAAAGTAAAGTAGGGTTAGTGAATTTTTAACTGTGGCTAGTAAAAAAAATTAATTACTGATCCCATGGCTAGTGGATTTGATAAAAATTCTAGCAGCCCGTTATACTGTGTTTCGTCACCTCTGCAACCGTTTCATGACAGCTACAGCAACCAGTAATGAACTTTTGAGATGTCGGGTGTCCGCGCAAACAATCCAAAATCGGCTGCGAACCACTCACTCACGCCACTTGCGATGGACTCAGAGGGAATGGAATAAAGTTATGTTTAGAGATGAATCAAGATTCATACTGCCATTTGCCGATGGCAGAGAGGGTTTGGAGACAATGTGTTGAATGTCATGGTCAGTGTTGTGTCAGTGAAGTTGACAGATTCGGAGGTGAAAGTGTAAAGGTTTGGGGTGCTTTCTGTGGAAATGGACGTTCTCGACTTCTTGTCATCCGTGGCAACCTCAACGCTGCTGCATACCGTGACCAGGTGCTGGCCCAGGAACTTGTGCCCTTCATGGCAGCTCATGGTCCAGGTCTGATCTTTCAGCATGACAATGCCAAACCCCCACATGGCCATCTTGACAAGGGATTACCTGAGGAACGCGGGCATCGATGTTATGGATTGGCCTTCAAGGTTGTCTGACCTGAATCCCATCAAGCACGTCTGGGATGTGCTGGGAAGACGCCTGCACATTCTCAGGAACCCTCCACAGACTTTGCAGGAACTTCGTACCTCATTAGTGGAATAATGGCGCTGTATCCCTAATGCAGTCTTTACACGCATCAGGCAGTCAACGAGAAGGCGTTGCCTTGCAGTTGTGGGTACACATGGAGGGCATAAGCGCTACTGAACCTGTGATTTCATTAGACGACCCTGCTTGTGAATTACCAGTTTGACTGTTTGTGGTTTTGACGAATGCTGTGGGCGCAACGAACAGATTTTTGACTCAACTTTTATTCCTTTTCTTTTTTTGGACGTCATACAATCAAAAAAATACCTTATTTAACACATTTCTCTGTCATATTTGCTAATTAGCCAAGATGAAACGGTTGTGAAGTTTTTAATTTGACTCAATATATTCATTTCCTGTTTAACAATGAAATGACAGTGAGCATCAGCTGAAGAGGATTAATATACACAACTGGCGAGGTTTCTCTCAGGGGTAAAACAGGTATGACGCCATAACCAAAACTTTGTGCAGATTTTTTTTTTTAAGTTAACCATTTGACAAAATTAATTACTCTTATCATTATTGTATGATTTTCTTAACCCTAAACTTTTCATTTTCTTTCTCCAGAAAGCCCCCCATACCTCTTGTTGACTGTGGTTACATTCAATTTGACAGTGCCATACCCAAAAATGTCTTCCAAACTGCAAGCGCGACATTCCAAAAATGGAGCTGGTCAAAGGTCAAATACTTCCTAGAAATGGTGTGTGTACGTTCAAATTATGTTGCCGGTGAAAGAAATGTGAAATTTTTTGTCTTTACAAGAATATTTCAAAATTTATTGATTTGTCAATCGCAGTCTGGTGGACTAGTAGAAATTCTGGGCAGGCTAGCAAGTTTTAGTTAGTTCTGGTCCACCTGGCTAGTGAAATTTTTTACATTTCTGAACCCCTGTACACACAATGTATATTTCAAGTGTAATAACCTACAGGTGCAAGTGTTAACTTCAGTATGTCAACTGTCATGCTACCTTGCTTTTAGAGAGATTTCCCCAAGTTTACAACCATTGAATGTTTTCTACTAAGTGAGCCTTTTTGGTGACTAGAGCTTCTAGATTATATAGTAGCCCCACTTCCATGGCTAGTGATATTCAGTGTTGGGCTAGTAAATAACTACCATTGCCATGCCCGATAGCTAGTGAAATATTTTTGGTCAAATGCATTGTTTGCGGCCATATGAGCCGCCATGTGCTAATGTTTGTAGCAATCACCGTTAATTTTATACACGATATATTTTTGATCATATGAAATTACTGAAAGGTAAAATCTGGTTTGTGTTTTGCTACAAACAATAAAACAATTTAAACATTATTATTTTATTTTCCCACATACTGAATGATTTAAGGAAAGAAAGAAAGAAATGTTTTCTTTAACGATGCATTCAACACATTTTATTTACACCTATGGCATCAGACATATTGTTACGGACCACACAGATTTTGAAAGGAAACCCACTGTCGTGCCTTCATGGGCTACTTTTTCCGATTAGCAGCAAGGGATCTTTTATTTGCGCTTCCCACAGGCAGGATAGCACAAACCATGGCCTTTGTTAAACCAGTTATAGATCACTGGTCGGTGCAAGTGGTTTACACCTACCCATTGAGCCTTGCGGGGCACTCGCTCGGGGTTGGAGTCGGTATGTGGATTAAAAATCCCATGCCTCGACTGGGATCCGAAACCAGTACCTACCAGCCTGTTGACCGATGGCGGCATGGCCTAACCACGATGCCGGTTAAATGATTTCAGGAAGACAACGAAAACATGATTCTTACGAATATAATATGAAAAAAATCATACTTCACGTAACTGGTGATCAGCATTAAGATACTCCTGAAAGTCAGAAAAAATTCCTGGTTTCGCACCCACAGACATATTAGACTGTCAAATGATTCTAAAATATTACAATGACCAGAACAATAAACGAAAACGAGCACGTTAATTTCCCGCGTTTCGACTGGTTTTTGTCATGTGATGAATATATGCCGTTTTTGCATTAGAAGCGGAGCAGATATAACATTCTCAATCGATGAGTTGTTTGTTTTCGGTTGTTTTTTTAAGTGTTTAAATTATTTTACATAAATGGCACGAAATTACACACGTAGGGGCACCAAGGTAGCATTGGTTACTTATAATGCATTGAGTTTCATTATTTACTTATAATAATAAAATATGGATGTTTTAACAACACAATTAATTTAGTAAATAAATTTGTTTACGACCTATTCCCGATGTGGAGATATATTCGTTGATTGGTTATTATGAATAAAGTATAACGATGTTTAAAAGACATTATTACTAATTCAATTTAGATACATCATGCATCTGCATTAAGGTGCAGAATGAAAATATATAACATACATGTATGTATTATAACACTAACGGTAACCATGGTAACACTATATTTCAGGATGTGGACAGCACTGCCATGATAGCTGTTGCCCTTCAGGATCATTGGACGAGAACACTGTCACTTGGTTTGCCTCGAAATCCAAGAAACGTTAGACTCGGCCCAGCGACACGGATGAAACTCAAGAAAGATGTAAAACCTGTTGTAGACACTGGACGTGGGTGAAAACATTACATGACAAAGTTTTAGTGAAACAGACTCACTTCCAGACTTTAATTCAGAAATTTGGGGTGCTGGGTAGTTAACAGGATGCACCACCCGTAGTAATTTTAGCTCTGTGGTGTTGCACTTGCTTGGGATGCAATGGGTCTTATGATTGATCACCATCAATAAACTTGTTTTCTGATCCCAACCTGTGCCCGACAACTGATATATCAAAGCCATGGTATGCACTGTCCTGTTTATATGAGAAAATGCATTTAAAATATCTTCCTGCTTTTTTGGTAAGAGCTCTCCCCCAACTTCTCTGTCTCTCATCTGACTCTCTCCTGTCTGTGTCTGTGTCTCTCTCTTTCCATCTCTCTCCCCGACTCTCCTGTCTCTGTCTCTCTATCTGACTTCCTGAGTCTCTCCTGTCTCTGTCTGTTTCTCTGTCCGTATTTATCTCTCTCCCTCTGACTCTGTCCTGACTCTTTCTCCCTGACACTCTCCATCTGTCAGGGTGGGATTTAGCTCAGTCAGTTGAGTGCTCGCTTGAGGTGCTTGCGTCACAGGATCGAACTACCTCAGTGGATCCATTCAACTGATTGGGTTTTGTCTCATTCCAACCAGTGCCACACAACTGGTCAAAGGCTGTGGTATGTGCTTTCCTGTCTGTGGGAAAGCAGTATTCTAGCTAGGATTTTGATGGGGCAGAGCACTAATGTAATTGTAGGTCATTTTTAATGCAAATTTTTTATTTTTGAGGCAAGTGCTGAATATGATCGAATTTTTTACATTCATAAATATCAAACATGTAGGAATATCTATGCTGCTTTTAATTTACAAAACGTTTTTGTAAGGAGGGGGACAATCAATTTCTAAACCCAAATTTATTATTCTTAAATTTGGATGTTTGATGAAACAGTACATTAATCGCCGTACGCAATATTATTGTACTAATGTACTAAATATAGACACTATTAAAAATATTATAAAGATGCAATCAATGTATCATTGGTAAGGACTACTGACATCAGTTAAAACTATATGTATCTTGGTCTGGGTATTTACAAAGGCAACAATTACTTTCAAAAATGTACTTTTTATCATGATGGTCTACTTTCAACTAGGTGTTGGCTAGGTGGTGTGTGGTTATGTGCATGACGGTGTGAGGATTACTTCGCATTCAAGCTTTGTAAGACTGCCTGTCCACTCGTCTGCAGGCATAGCAACTAACAATAGAAAAGAAAAAAACATATCACGTTACTGCTGTCGGCTTTCACAACTGTGGCCAAACAATGTATTGTCAAACGTTTTTTAGTTGGGAATTCAGACTCGTAACAACATTGTACACGCTTTGAGAGGAAAGCAAGATTTTGTGTTTTTCTTTGACAATGAATTCGGGCAGGACGGCGATAATCAGGGGCGGTGCAGTAACAAACACGGCAGGGCGGCACAAAACGGGGGCAGGGCGCAGCGCCCCTCTATTTATTGTTAGCTAGAACACTGGGAAAGTGTATATAAAAGATCCCTTACTGCATTAGGAAAAATGTAGTGAGTTTCCTCTGATGACTGTGTGTCAGAATTAACAACTGTTTGACATCCAATAGCTGATGATTAATTAATCAATGTGCTCTAGTAATATCATTAAACAAAACAAACTTTAACTCTCCATCTGTCTCTCTCCCTCTCTCACCTGTCTACATGTATATCTCTGTCTGTTTCTCTCTCTCTCTCTGCCCCTCCTAAACCCCCCAAGTTCTTTGTTCTCTGACTGAAAAAGAGAACCTTTTTACATTCAGGGTCATTTGGGTATATGAGTATATCTTTTGTAATGTATTAATTATTACATTTTGTTCAAACAGGTTCGAAACGAACTCCCAAACCACAACATGATAAAGAGGAAGAATATGTCCTCGATTCAGAACCTCCTCCACTAACATTGGGTATGTAAATGTATCATTATTTTGTATTTGTCACACATTGCAAAAGGAAGGAGACTGAGAATGCAGAAAGCCCCCTACACCTTTATCATCAGGACATCTATTTGGAATGACAAAAACCTTCACATTCAAAATTGTATCTACACAAAGCAGATCGAGGCAAAAAGATTTTAAAAAACTTTTCTCATCTACCACTGTCAGATATTTGACCATTTCTCAGGATGATATGTACTACCTTTCTGAGGTTACCACAAAATACATTTATATTTTCGTTATTATTACTATAAAATCGCTTTACAAACACACTACTACTTAGTTATGCATTCATGTCATTGTTCTCACTCTACTGATACTGTATGAATATCTAAATAATGCTGAACTCATTGAAACGTAAGTCATGTAGTTTTAGGTTTAGCTTAGTAAGACTTTCTTGAACGAGGTGGGATTTAGCTCAGTCGGTTGTGCACTCGCTTGAGGTGCTTGCGTTGCAGGACCTCTCTTTTTTTCTCTCTTTCCAACCAGTGCACCACAACTGGTCAAAGGCCATGGTATGTGCTTTCGTGTCTGTGAAAGTGCATAAAAAGATCTTTTGTTGCTAATGGAAAATGTAGCAGGTTTCCTCTGATGACTACGAGTCAGAAATACCAAATGTTTGCAAATCCAATAGCTGATGATTATTTAATCAATGTACAAACTTTAAAAGGACATACTCTAGTTTTTAAACACTAAGGCATATTTTTTACTATTAGAGACATTTATTATCACTGAAATCAAACTCTACTGGTATTTTATTGTTTAGAGTATCCATTTCCGTACAACCGAAGTGTTTCTGGTCATCCTGGTGTTTCTAATATCACAAAATGCATTTTTTCATATTTTTAAGAATGCATGTATGTTTGAAAAGTAATGATTATGGAGTCACATTTTTGTCTATTTTAAGGGTATTTCAACATCACATACTCTTGTTTCACTCTGTTGTATCCAAATTTGTTGCAGGTCTGTAAATTAACCAAACTTAGTGTCCATGTTTACAGATTGAAACTGGGCTCTAGGTGAAAAATATGCCTTAGTGTTTAAAAACTAGTGTCTGTCTATTTAACTTTCTTAAACCTCCAGGTAACCTGAACGAACATTCTCCATTTATTTTGATACCTGGTATATGAATTGTGTCGACAGAATGCACCAAATGACAATGCTGAAAACAGAAAAACCAGATGGTGCAGTGGTATTTGAGAGGTTAATGAAGCTGTCAGAAATTTCAGTATACAGTACACACACATACAGTTGGCCAAAATTAATATAAAAATACTTCTAGGTGCTAATAGAATTACGATAGAGCAGAACCTACAGTTTTGTTAATGTCTTCTTTTTTTCTACAAATTGTTTTTGTTATTTAATTCAGCTCAGAAGTTTGGACTTGTTGATGCTCCCCCGCAGTTGATGTCAGAGACAGAATGGCAGAATGCCAAGTTTCAGTCAAACCGACGGGAAGATTCTCAGCAGCCATGCGTTATCTGTAAAGAGCATTTCGGTTTCCAAGAACAGGTTGTACACAGCACGTACATGCATAGACGCACAGGCTCCCATTTTTGTAGGGGCAGGGCTGTGCCACTCTGCCACTCCCCAAATTTGCCAATTGCAAATTTTTAAAACAATTTGCAAATTGGCGAAACAGTTGCATGCAGTCATTGCTATTTTGTTGGAAAATTACTAGCTTTTTCAAAACGTTTTATGTTCAGTAGATAATTTGGCGAAATTGTCTGCTCACCCAGAGCTAGCCTTGACCAAATTAAATGGAAATGCACATATTAAATGAAAATACATGATACCTGCATAACAACATTTATTAATATAATTAGCATTACTATCAAACAACTATATAGGATTGCAGACTAATCAATACGCATTTTTACATGGCTGGGATCGATCTCCATCGGTGGGCCCATTGGGCTATTTCGCGTTCCAGCCAGTGCACCACGGCTGGTATATCAAAGGCCGTGGTATGTACTACCCTGTCTGTGGGATGGTGCATATAAAAGATCCCTTGCTGCTAATTGAAAAGAGTAGCCCATGAAGTGGCGACAGCGAGTTTCCTCTCAATATATGTGTGATCCTTAACCTAGGGGTCATGGTTGTAAACCTAGGATGGCAGGGGTCAAGGTTGTAAATCTAGGATGACAGGGGTCAAGGATGTAATCTAGAATGGCAGGAATCAAGGTTGTAAATCTAGGATGGCAGGGGTCATGGTTGTAAATTTAGGATGGCAGGGGTCATGGTTGTTAACCTAGGATGGCTAGGGTCAAGGTTATAATCTAGAATGGCAGGGGTCAAGGTTATAATCTAGAATGGCAGGGGTCAAGGTTGTAAATCTAGGATGGCAGGGGTCAAGGTTGTAAATCTAGGATGGCAGGGGTCAAGGATGTAATCTAGAATGGCAGGAATCAAGGTTGTAAATCTAGGATGGCAGGGGTCATGGTTGTAAATTTAGGATGGCAGGGGTCATGGTTGTTAACCTAGGATGGCTAGGGTCAAGGTTATAATCTAGAATGGCAGGGGCCAAGGTTGTAAATCTAGGATGGCAGGGGTCATGGTTGTAAACCTAGGATGGCAAGGGTCATGGTTGGACAGGGAGAAGGGTCGGGGTCATAAGAAATGTATTGCAAAATTTGTTTAAGCTACAAGATATAAAATTCAATCTTTGTCTTGAAAAACACTGAATTTACCCATCTTTGAAGGTGGCTATCACTTCCCATCATGTCATACACTGTGGTACAAGGAGATGACAGATAAACTACTTACTTGTACTAACAGTGATGTTTTCTTTTTTTCAGGTGCTTCTGTCTTGTACTCATGTTTTTCATAGGGTGAGTTGACATTTTAACTTGACATTCCTTGTAACTCTTGTACTCATGTCTTTCACAGCGTGAGTTTAGGTTTTATCTTCACTTCCCTTGCGACTCGTGTACCCATGTCTTTTATAGGGTGAGTTGACATTTTAACTTCACGTCCCATGCGACTTGTACTCATGTCTTTCATAGGGCGAGTTTATGTTTTAACTTTACGGCCCATGCGACTCTTGTAGTCATGTCTTTCATAGGGTGAGTTTATGTTTTAACTTCACGTCCCATGCGACTCTTGTAGTCATGTCTTTCATAGGGTGAGTTTATGTTTTAACTTCACGTCCCATGCGACTCTTGTAGTCATGTCTTTCATAGGGTGAGTTTATGTTTTAACTTCACTTCCCATGCGACTCTTGTACTCATGTCTTTCATAGGGTGAGTTTATGTTTTAACTTCACGTCCCATGCGACTCTTGTATTCATGTCTTTCATAGGGTGAGTTGACATTTTAACTTCACGTCCCATGCGACTCTTGTACTCATGTCTTTCATAGGGTGAGTTTATGTTTTAACTTCACGTCCCATGCGACTCTTGTATTTATGTCTTTCATAGGGCGAGTTGACATTTTAACTTCACGTCCCATGCGACTCTTGTACTCCTGTCTTTCATAGGGCGAGTTTATGTTTTAACTTCACATCCCATGCGACTCTTGTAGTCATGTCTTTTATAGGGTGAGTTTATGTTTTAATTTCACGTCCCATGCGACTCTTGTACTCATGTCTATCATAGGGTGAGTTTATGTTTTAACTTCACGTCCCATGCGACTCTTGTATTCATGTCTTTCATAGGGTGAGTTGACATTTTAACTTCACGTCCCATGCGACTCTTGTACTCATGTCTTTCATAGGGTGAGTTTATGTTTTAACTTCACGTCCCATGCGACTCTTGTATTTATGTCTTTCATAGGGCGAGTTGACATTTTAACTTCACGTCCCATGCGACTCTTGTACTCCTGTCTTTCATAGGGCGAGTTTATGTTTTAACTTCACATCCCATGCGACTCTTGTAGTCATGTCTTTTATAGGGTGAGTTTATGTTTTAATTTCACGTCCCATGCGACTCTTGTACTCATGTCTATCATAGGGTGAGTTTATGTTTTAACTTCACGTCCCATGCGACTCTTGTATTCATGTCTTTCATAGGGTGAGTTGACATTTTAACTTCACGTCCCATGCGACTCTTGTACTCATGTCTTTCATAGGGTGAGTTTATGTTTTAACTTCACGTCCCATGCGACTCTTGTATTCATGTCTTTCATAGGGTGAGTTGACATTTTAACTTCATGTCCCATGCGACTCTTGTACTCGTGTCTTTCATAGGGCGAGTTTATGTTTTAACTTCACGTCCCATGCGACTCTTGTACTCATGTCTTTCATAGGGCGAGTTTATGTTTTAACTTCACGTCCCATGCGACTCTTGTAGTCATGTCTTTCTTAGGGCGAGTTTATGTTTTAACTTCACGTCCCATGCGACTCTTGTAGTCATGTCTTTCATAAGGCGAGTTTATGTTTTAACTTCACGTCCCATGCGACTCTTGTAGTCATGTCTTTTATAGGGTGAGTTTATGTTTTAACTTCACGTCCCATGCGACTCTTGTATTCATGTCTTTCATAGGGTGAGTTGACATTTTAACTTCACGTCCCATGCGACTCTTGTATTCATGTCTTTCATAGGGTGAGTTGACATTTTAACTTCACGTCCCATGCGACTCTTGTATTCATATCATTCATTTCAACTTATTTTTCTGCTTATATCCAATTAAGGTTCAAGCATGCTGTCCTGGGCACACATCTTAGCTATCTGTCCAGGCCCCCATTCCACAAAGCGATCTTAACCCTAAGATCACCTCAAATGCATTGTGCAATTACAGTGATTTTAGCGCTAAGATTGCTTCGTGAAACGGGGTCCAGGACAGTGGGTTAGTTGTTAGTTGTTAGTTAGAGAGAAGAAGATCTAGTGGTCATACACCAACCCACTGAGTCATCAAAACTCGCTCTAGGTGTAAGCCGGTAACGGGCTGTGAACCCAGTACCTACCAGCCTTTAGTCTGATGACTTAACCACTACACCACTGTGGTTGGTAGTCATGTCTTTCACAGGGTTAGTCTACATTATAACCTCATGTCCGTACAGCTGTTTTAGAATTGATTAATGGGAGGTGGGTTTTTTTTGTATACCCACCACTCAAAAAATCATATTAATGGAAGTTTTCAAAACCAAGGACTGAATAAATACAAATAGTTATTGAAAATATAATGTTGAAATTAGATTTAGAACAATCAAAAGTATTCATACATAATCAAATCTAAAAGTTTATTTTCTATTCGTGCGAAAATAATGTAAAGGAAAATATTAGACTAATTAACCCAGCATTAATTTAACTATGCTTTGAACAACTGGGCCTAGTGGTAACCTGTACACATTGCTTATTTCTACACCTGAATGAACATTGCTTTCTGGTGATAACTGTTCAGTTTTGTTTTTGTGGTAACCTGTACACATTGCTTATTTCTACACCTGAATGAACATTGCTTTCTGGTGATAACTGTTCAGTTTTGTTTTTGTGGTAACCTGTACACATTGCTTATTTCTACACCTGAATGAACATTGCTTTCTGGTGATAACTGTTCAGTTTTGTTTTTGTGGTAACACACATTTTATTTCTACACCTGAATGAACATTGCTTTCTGGTGATAACTTTCAGTTTTGTTTTTGGGTAACCTGTACACATTGCTTATTTCTACACCTGAATGAACATTGCTTTCTGGTGATAACTGTTCAGTTTTGTTTTTGTGGTAACCTGTACACATTGCTTATTTCTTCACCTGAATGAACATTGCTTTCTGGTGATAACTGTTCAGTTTTGTTTTTGTGGTAACCTGTACACATTGCTTATTTCTACACCTGAATGAACATTGCTTTCTGGTGATAACTGTTCAGTTTTGTTTTTGTGGTAACCTGTACACATTGCTTATTTCTACACCTGAATGAACATTGCTTTCTGGTGATAACTGTTCAGTTTTGTTTTTGTGGTAACCTGTACACATTGCTTATTTCTACACCTGAATGAACATTGCTTTCTGGTGATAACTGTTCAGTTTTGTTTTTGTGGTAACCTGTACACATTGCTTATTTCTACACCTGATTGAACATTGCTTTCTGGTGATAACTGTTCAGTTTTGTTTTTGTGGGCACATTGCAGGCTTGTCTTCAAGCATTTGAGAGGTTTACCGGCCGCAAGACCTGCCCCATGTGTCGAAGAGAGCAATACCAAACTCGCGTTATACACGAGGGTGCCAAGGCTTACAAACAGATCTGTGCCACAAGGTAACTATAGTCAGTCACATCCTCATATAAATCTTTTAATTTTTTTTGTAAATAATTTCAGTTTGGTTTGATGTAAGAAGAAAAGTAAAAGCGTTTTGAAAATAACAAAATAAAAAGAGACTATTTTTGTGTGAAATTTAGAAAACAATCGGCTCAGAAATAAATAACTTGTAGTAAATTCCATAGAATGAAAAAAACGACCTATAACTACCTACAGGGGCTTACCCTTATACCAGCTGTGACTAAATGTGGGTTTTTTTTTGGTCAATAGTTTCAGTTTGACTTCATGTAGAAAGAAAAGTAAAACTGTTTTGAAAATAATAAAAAGAATTCTATTTTTATGTGCAATTTGTAAAACCGTTGGTCTGGATATAAATAAAACAGCAATAGTGAAATATGTAATATGCTCACAGTTTACAATTATTTTTTCTAGATTTTTTGTTTGTTTTAATCCTGCTTACATACATACTGGACTAGTAGAGACAGATTAACAAAATAATAATCAAATACTGTGATATCTTTGTCTAAATGATGGCATAGTTTGACTTTGCAGCCCCCTTATACCTCAGATTTTAGCAGACATCCAGTTTAAGAGTTGTTCGTACAAATGTGTTAAATTTGATCTCAATTTTACTTTTGAAGAATACAGTCAGCCTGGAGGGGTTATGTTGTACGTTGCTGGTACCAGAAATTGCGCGAGTCTAGACCTCCCCAGGATCCCAAACTTAGAAAGAAATTCTTTGAAGACAAGGTGAGTTATTTAATATGTGTTTCAGTTAACGTGTGCCTGTTAAATACGTATATGGCCCATCTACACAAGTGTTTAAAAAAACAAAAAAACGTATTAAGCATCTTTGAAAGAAGTGGAGCTTCATTACACAGCTAAGATTTAATGTTGGTTATTTTAACTCCACAACTGTACCAGGGTCAGATTCCATAATTACCCATGTTAACTTTATCTCAGCTTTAATTTCCCTGTGAGGTGCGAGACATAGCCCAGTGTTAATGCGCTTGCTTAATGCGCAGTTGGTTTGGGATCGATCCCTTTGGTGGGCCCGTTGGGCTATTTCTCGTTCCAGCCAGTGCACCCTTACTGGTATATCAAAGGCCGTGGTATGTGCTATCCTGTCTGTGGGATGGTACATATAAAAAATCCATTGCTGCATTAGGAAAAATGTAGCGAGTTTCCTCTGTCAGAATTACCAAATGTTTGATACATAAATCAATGTGCTCTAGTGGTGTCATTAAACAAAACTTTTTTAATGTCCCTGTGTAGACAGAAAGTTTTTGTTTAACCACACCACTAGAGCACATTGATTTATTAACCATCGGCTATTGGATGTCAAACACATGGTGATTTTGACTAGGTCATAGAAATGAAACCCACTACATATTTTCTAATGCAGCAAGAGATCTTTTATATGCACTTTCCCACAGACAGGATAGCACATACCATGGCATTTGATATACCAGTTGTGGTGCACTGGCTGGAATGAGAAATAGCCCCATGGGCCACTGATGGGGATCGATCCCAAACCGACCGCACATCAAATGAGAGCTTTACCACTGGGCTACGTCTCACCTCTGAGACCATAGGTTTCATGTCTGTTCCGTCCTGTTTGTCCCTCTAGCCCACATATTGTTTTCCACATGTTTGTTCACAATGCCTCAAAATATTGAGATGAAATTTTGTATACAGTTTTAGCATGTATTGCTACAGATCATTTTCATTTCAACTTATTTTCGTGTTTATATCCAATTAAGATTCAAGCACGCTGTCCTGGGCACACACACCTCAGCTATCTAGCTGTTCAGGGCCCCATTCCACGAAACGAACTTAGCCCTAAGATTACCGTAGGCGCATAGCTAGCCTATGCACTTAAGTTGATCTTAGTGCTAAGATCGCTTCATGGAACGGGGCCCTGGGCAGTGGGTTAGTTGTTAACTGTTAGTGGTTAGTGAGAGAGATCAAATTTGACTTTCATGGCTATTTGCCCATTTTTGACAGAGTTTTGACCCTTGAAGTTCAAAGATTCGAAAATTAGTTTTTTAACTTTTTTTTCCGCAATGCCTTAAGATATTGAGTTGAAATTTTGTATGTACGTGTAGCATTATTGTTAGTGGTTGGTGAGAGAGATCATAATATTATTTGACTTTCATGGTGATTTACTCTTTGTTTTGTCATTGTATTTTTGAGTTGAAGACGATCACGGACCGAATGGTGAGATCATGTGACTTCAACGTTAACGAGTTCCTGAGGGAGATGGACCAGAGCCTGGCTGCTAGCCGTGATGTTTTCCGGAACTTCGACGCCATGTTTAAGGAAATCAGCGATTCCGAGTGGGAGAAAATACAGCTAACGGTAGACACATATTTATTAGGTTACCTAAACTTCTGACTACTGCAGTCGAGGTATCTTGCCCGACATCATGCCAGTCGACATACTGTATGCTGTATACAATGCATTCCCCAATTCATATTTCCCGCCATTTTGCACACGGCACTCACTGGAAATAATAATTGAACACAGGAAATAGATTAATTCAGAGTATGTCAGCTTGAGTTTTTTGGTTTTAAAATGGAAAATACCTGGGAATTTTGAGTTCAAAAAGTGGTTTTCTGCAAGTATTTTTGCAAGACAACAATGACGGAATGTCGCAGTCATTTTGAGTAATCGATATCTGATTGTGACAGCTAATTTGATAATAAATTTGATTGTTTTACCAACATTGAAAATCAGGAAATATTAGGACATGAATTGTAGTTCGTTTTTAAAAAACATTCTGGTCAATAAAACACAGTTATGGGGAATAATGAACATAAATACTGGACATCTGGCCACATAAGTAAATGCAACTTTTTAGATTTTTTGCCTAATTTTAATCAACATTAACTGATCTAAAATATCATAAAAATTAGAGAAACTCGCAAAAATATACTTACCAATTCAAATATGAACTTTATTTTAGGTATTTATAAAACATTTAAGTGAATATATATGAGTAAAAGTTATACACTTGTACACACTCAACATGGTTTTTGTCAAAAATGAATCCAGTAGTCTAATCGAAGGCTAAAACTAAAGTGGCCACCAGTAGGGTTTAGGGGAGTGGAATTTACATATTGGATTCATGGACTTTGGGGCAGATGCCATGGCTGCCCTGCCTTTGTGACACTACAGGTTGTACTAGACCAAATAAAATCCCATAGGCGATCATGTTAACGTTTGAGCTTAAAAACACTATATGCAATATATCAACTAAACTATGACCTATAAATATCAGTACTACAACCCCTACCTCAAAGTATTAACTTTAGAAAATGGTACCTTTCATGGCTCATTTTCGGTATAACCAGATGTTTTTACAACACCCTTAGTTTCATACACAATTTGAGTACTTTTTTTTTACAGGTGGCCCATACATGTGCATGTTCCAAGCACAAGGCTACTCGACACAGTGGTACTAGATGAAATAAAATTGCATACATTTTTAGCCCAGATGAAACTAATTTTGTTTACAACCAACACACTCACATTTATAACCAATCACAGAACTTGTGGTGTTCACTTCTCTATCAAAGGTTTGGTGCACCTCGAACTTTGAACCAGCCGGAAATTATTTGGTTTAGTGCTACCTACAGAGTTGAGTAGACAGCTTGGTACATTGCCTTCATATGGCTGGCTACCCTGCCCTCATGACATAGTAATTTGTGTATTCAGTTGGCTACCCTGCCCTAATGACATTAGAGATTTGTGTATTCAGCTTGTTACCCTGCCCTCACAACATTAGAGATTTGTGTATTCAGCTGGCTACTCTGCCCTCATGACATTAGAGATTAGTGTATTCAGCTGGCTACCCTGCCCTCATGACATTAGAGATTAGTGTATTCAGCTGGCTACCCTGCCCTCATGACATTAGATGTTTGTGTAGACAGCTGGCTGCCCTGCCCTCATGACATTAGAGATTTGTGTATTCAGCTGGCTACCCTGCCCTCATGACATCAGATATTTGTGTATTCAGTTAGCTGCCCTGCCCTCATGAAATTAGAGATTTGTGTAGACAGCTGGCTGCCCTGCCCTCATGACATTAGATATTTGTGTAGACAGCTGGCTGCCCTGCCCTCATGACATTAGAGATTTATGTATTACGCTGGCTGCCCTGCCCTCATGACATTAGAGATTTATGTATTCAATTGGCTGCCCTGCCCTCATGACATTAGATATTTGTGTAGACAGCTGGCTTTCTTGCCTTCGTGACATTAGATGTAAGTTGACAGCTGCCCTCAAAACACTACAATTTGGGCAGAAATCTGTGTACCATTCCTTCATAATGCACAGATTTGGGCTGACAAATGGATATCCTGCCTTCATCAGATTACAATTGAGGCAAAAATCTAGGTTGCCTATGCCACGAATCTACAGATCGATTGGGGTAAAAATCTGGGTTGCATATGCCATGAATCTACAGATTTGGGTAGAAAGCTGAGTACCCTGCCATAATAAATAAGACTACAATTTGAGCAAAAATGTGGGTACCATTCGCTCATGACACTGCCCTCACAGCTCCACAGATTTGGGTAAACCCTGCCCTCGCAGCTCCACAGATTTGGGTAAACTCTGCCCTCGCAGCTCCACAGATTTGGGTAAACCCTGCCCTGCCCTCGCAGCTCCACAGATTTGGTTTATAGTTGAATTTCTAATTTGTTAAGTGTTAAATAGTTTTATCCCGCAATCACTGTATTCATTGTCAAGATATGATGATTAGATAAATCTCACGGGTCACGTGACATAAGCCCAACTCAACTTGAGTATTTCAGACTAGATTTTCAATAAACATACTCTTTAAATCATTTGTTTTAGTACAATAAATGCAAATAAATTTTAGTTTTGCTATAAAAACACAAAACTTGTATATTTGTTTATGAATTGGAGTTTAGAAACGCTTTTTGAATGTGACAAAATGTAGCTAGCATCTTACAAAGAATGACGTCATGTATCGTGTATGACGTCATGCGGCAAAAGCCTTGCTAGGTTAACGATACTCGATTTGCGTACACAAAAATGGAATAAATCATGATTTTCCGACTATTCCTGTAGGATTGCAGGATAAAAGAAATAACTGGTTAGTCTTAAGATATCAGCTTTATCCTGCTCAGAGCCTCACTGCATTCACCATTCTAACCTTCACAGGATAAAGCCGATATCTTGAGACAGTAACCAGTTATTCCCTATTTACATACATGTTCTTGATTTGGATGCAATTTCACATTTGTAACAATGTCCCAATTGTTTTTACAGGCCGTCGAACGGGGTCATCAGGAGTGTCCAATATGTCTGACCTTGCTGGTTAGCGAGGAACAGGAGTCGGGACTAGGAGCTGGCAACACTTGCTCACCTCCTACAACCAAACCAAAACAGAAACACTCGCCAGGGCTTTCTGCTAGAGACAAGCCAACTGAATTTGTTGCTAAAAAAGGTGGACCTGTTGTCAAGGGTGATGGATCTGTTGCCAAGGACATTGGATCTGTTGCTAAGGATGTTGGATCTGCTGCCAAGGATGTTGGATCTGCTGCCAAGGATGTTGGATCTGTTGCCAAGGATGTTGGATCTGTTGCCAAGGATGTTGGATCTGCTGCCAAGGATGTTGGATCTGCTGCCAAGGATGTTGGATCTGTTGCCAAGGATGTTGGATCTGTTGCTAAGGAAGTCTCGGCTAAAGCCAGACATACTGTTCTGTTGTCTTGTTCTCATGTCTTCCACGAAACCTGTCTCTTGATGCTGGAGGACCTGGCATTGGGCGAAATCAGAAACACGTGTCCAATCTGTAGAGCGGCTTACCAGAAGAAAACCATTACCTTCTGATTGACGGAGTCAGCCATCACTAAAGTCCGAACCAAAATGTTATCACTACGATAAATTGCTCTCCTACTTTTATTTATCGTTAGATTTTACCCACATTTTGTCCAGACAGAAATCTTGGGAAAACCATTGCAATGACACAGATTCCACATACTAGATGATAACCATGTCAGCTATATCGACTTCGATGAGATCGCATAGGGCAAAAAGCATGTAATTTTGTGCCAGCTGCCATTTTGACTTTTTATGCAATAATCTCCAAGAGGGGTGAAAGGATATGACTTAATCTAACAACGTCATAACATGTTATGATATAAAAGCAAATGTGATGACGACATATTAATATTTTTTTTAGTAGTATTTGTTTGTTAAAAGATACCACTAGAGATAATTGATTTTATATTAATTATGTCACATACTTTGGAGGCTTAAATTTCACCCCCTTGAAGAGTATTCCATAAAAAAGCAAAATGGCAGACAGCAGAAAACTGCGTATATTTTGCCCTATGCTATCTCAGTGAAGTCGATATAGCTGACATGGTTATCATCTAGTATGTGGAATCGGTGTCATTGCAATGACATCGTTACAGTCTCATATGTGGAATCTGTGTCACTGTAATGGTTTTTTCACAACTTGTGTCTGGACAAAATTTGGGGGAAATGTAACTAATTAAAGGTAGGAGAGTAATTTATTGTAGTTATTAACAATTTGGTTTGGACTTTTAGGTCGAACCAGAATATGTGTATAAAGCTGTGTATCAGAAAACCATCAGCTTCTGATTGGCAGAGCCGGCCATTACCAGATAAGACAAATAATTGTGTGTAGAGTGGTCTATCGAGGAAAATATTTAATGAGAAATGCGTGTAGAGTGGGATTCAGAAGAAAACCATCACTTTACGATTGCAGAGTCGGCCATTACCAGATAAAACAAATTGTGTGTATAGTATATCAGAGGAAATATTAAATCAGAAATGTGTGTAGAGTGGCATTCAGAAGAAGACCATCACCTTGTGATTACAGAGTCTAAGCTATCATTATAGTCCTTCACAGCCTTCATGAACATTGTTTAAAAAAAAAATATTTCAGTTTCATTCGACAGAAAAAGAAAAGTGTTTTGGAAATAACACAACGGCACTGTTTTTGTGTGCAAATTAAAACACGTTGGTTCAGAAATAAACAGATTGTAATGCATACCATAGTAAGAAAACAATGTTTACTTCTGGGAAGGACTATACGGTAGATGAAACCAGAAAAAATATATTGCAGAGTCTAAGCCATCAGTAGATAAAATAAAAAATATCATTAGAGTGTATCGGAAGCAGACCATCACCTTGTGATTGCAGAGTCTAAGCTATCACTAGGTAAAATCAGAAATATCATTAGAGCGTGTATCAGAAGCAGACCATCACCTTGTTGTTTCAGTCTAAGCTATCATTAGATAAAATCAGAAATGTCATTAGAGCGTGTATCAGAAACAAATGATCACCGTGTGATTTTAGAGTCTAAGCTATCATTAGATAAAATCAGAAATGTCACTAGAGCGTGTATCAGAAACAAATGATCACCTTGTGATTTCAGAGTCTAAGCTATCATTAGATAAAATCAGAAATGTCATTAGAGCGTGTATCAAAAACAAACAATCACTTTGTGATTTCAGAGTCTTAAGCTATCATTAGATAAAATCAGAAATGTCACTAGAGCGTGTATCAGAAACAAATTATCACCTTGTGATTTCAGAGTCTAAGCTATCATTAGATAAAATTAGAAATGTCATTAGAGCGTGTATCAAAAACAAACGACCACCTTGTGATTTCAGTCTAAGCTATCACTAGATAAAATCAGAAATATCATTAGAGTGTGTATCAGAAACAAACGATCACCTTGTGATTTCAGTCTAAGCTATCATTAGATAAAATCGGAAATGTCAGAGCGTGTATCAGAAACAAATGATCACCTTGTGATTTCAGTCTAAGCTATCACTAGATAAAATCAGAAATATCATTAGAGCGTGAATCAGAAGCAGACCATCACCTTGTGATTGTAGAGTCTAAGCTATCACTAGATAAAATCAGAAGCAAGTACTTATTAAACAGGATATGATATGTAGAAATCATAGGTGATGATTGCTTTCAGAAATGATCATAATAGATGTTTCATCCATTGGTGTGATTTCCCTTAAACATCTGGGACATATCCATTCGTTAATCAGTTAGCTTTATACCAAAAATTACCCTATGATTATGAAATAAAGTATCCAGTAATATTATTTCTCCATTTTTGGTCGCAATCACACTTTTATTTTCATCCAACTGAAACTCTACAAATGTTATATTACATAATAGACCAATCGGAAATAGATGGGAAGTTGGTTTTATTATTTTAAAGGTGCAGACTCTAGTTTCAGCACGTAAAAATGGAGAATAAATAAAAATTACATTAATTGTTGGAAACCAAATCTAGCCATTGCATCACCTGAACTGAACCATGGTGGAGTGAAGTCCATGTCAACCCTCTCGGCAATTTTAGTTTTTCAATTATGGACCATTGCCATAATTCAATTATTTTTACAAAATGTCATTAATAAATGGAGTATGGTGGTTATGAAGATGGTTGAATAAAGTACATTTAGGGACAAATCAGATTATTTTTGTCCAGGTAATACTTTGTTAGACCATTAAATAGGTCAGTGGTCTGTGACAGTATGCCTTTAAGTTATTGATTTTGTTGTTGCTTTAGAAGCATAGCATGACAGAATGGAAATGGACAGGTAATATACAACACAATTTGATACTACCGCATTGTACTTTAAAAGTATAAGCTACATTCAGTGATGTCATAGACATTTCATTTTGTATTAAAAATCTCCCATTACTTATAATGACAAATGATGCATCAGTTAAACTCAAAGGGAGGGATGTAGTCCAGTGGTAAAATGCATGCCTTATGCGCGGTTAGTCTTAGGATCCATCCTCATCGGTGGGCCCATTGGGCTATTTCTCGTTCTAGCCTGTGCACCACGACTGGTATATCAAAGTGGTATGTGCTATCCTGTCTGGGATAAAAAAGATCCCTTGCTACTAATGGAAAAATGTAGCGGGTTTCCTCTGTCAAAAATGACCATATGTCTGACGTCCAATAGCCGATGATTACTAAATCAATGTGCTCTAGTGGTGTCGTTAAACAAAACAAACTCGGTTAAAACCAGTGTCTGATTTCACTTTGAAAGCCACAAGTTTTCTTTATTTAAGCACATTTATCAAATTGCTACATATATATAACTATTGCTGTACATCATATCAGATGATCTATCCTAAGTAATTTATTGCAAAGAAAAAAGATCTCGATGGACCTGTATCTGATTTTGAATGGAAATCATGCCAACAGGTGACCAATGTGTGTCACCTTGTTAAAGGTGTATTCTCAAACTTGACAGTTATATTTTGTTACCTGGTTTTGTGTGATAAATAACTCCTAATTAATTAATCCAACTTGTATTATCTTTGCATAATGAACTCAAGAATATGAAAATTGTTGCATGTCATTTATAGTTATTTTTGTGCAGCTTATATCCAATTAAGGTTCAAGCACACTGTTCTGGGCATACATCTGGGGTGTCTGTTCAGGTCTGATAAAAAAAAAAAATTTGTAGACCTACTGTGTTGCCACTTGATTAGACTGAATATTTCTGTCTCTGTAAAACTGTACAGAGACATTATATTTGGTCTACTACAATGAGAATATTTTGCATAAAATACCAAGTACAGTGTGCAATGTATATTGGACACTGTACATAGAAAATATATTCATCACATATTCATTAAAATAGCAGCCAATTCTATATAGTATTAATATACTAACTGGAATGGGTTTCTTAAAAAAAAACCCAACCCCAACAACTGGATACCAATTAAAAAATACCTGATTACCACCATGTGATATATATTTTAATATTTACTCTTTATTTGTTGTTTCCGTTATACATCTGCTGTTACATATGTGTCATTGACTGTGATCTACTAAAACAAATATTTTAAATAAATAAAATTTTCAAAATTAATTACTTTTCTTCTATTGAGTACGAACGTTGAAAGTTTAAGTGGTATTATTTACTCTCTAGTGAAACTGATGGACATAAAATTATATTTTATAACAGAAATGCAGATTCAGGGCGATATATAACATTAAATTATGGGGTCGGGGTACCGGCATTCAAAAAGGAAGAACAAAAATTGGTCCCCATTAATTTGGACCCCCCATCGCTGCTCCAGGGGTGGGAATTGGTGAACTGTAAAAAAGCGGAAATCTAGAATAGGTTAAAATCTGAGCCATCTGACACATTTTGGAAGAAGGGACAATTAAAATGCTAGGAAACGCATTGTTCCATGAGAGGAAAAATGCAGATCCAGGAGAATTCCCACCCCTGTGCTCACCATAGTAGACTATATCTGATGTCACGTGAACTGTCCAAAATGAATGGCAGGACGTTGGTCAATCTAGTATAGGATTGATTTCTGTTGATGGGCACATAGGACTATTTCTCATTGTAGCCAGTGCTCCACAACTGGTGTATCAAAGATCGTGGTGACGAGTGTGTCATTAAATAAATCATTTATTCCTTCTGTCCCTACTAGCATGTGTTTCACCTGGGGGTGGAATTTAGCTCAGTTGCTCAAGTGCTCACTTGAGGTGCTTGTGTCACAGGATCAAACCACCTCGGTGGATCCATTTAACTAATTGGGGGTTTTCTTGTTCCAATTAGTGCACCACAACTGGTCAAAGACCATCGTATGTGCTTTTTTGTCTGTGGAAAAATGCATAAAAAAAGACGACTTGCTGCATTAGAAAAAATGTAGCAGGTTTCCTTCGATGACTATGTGTCAGAATTACAAAATGTTTGACATCCAATAACCGACAATTAATTAATCAATGTGCTCTGGTGTTGTTAAAAAACCCCAACTTTAACTGTTTCACCTGGATTTGTAGATGATTACATTGCTGTTCAGTGACAATAGCTTGGGAGGAATCTGTCAGATCCAGCACTCTCTGTATACTGGTACATTTTGTCAGTGCCTGTCAACCCTGGCAGTCGAGTAGTGGTCACAGAATGGCAATTAATAATACAATGTACTTGTGTGTAAGAGGAGTGTATAATTGGTCAGAATTACAAAGAGGAAGTCATTAACTAAGCAAAGTAATACAGAATATTGAAAGTTCCACAGCAAAATAACTGCTGCAAAAAACTGAAAACTAAGCGACAATCTCCATGTCATAGCTAAACAATTATTGCCGTGGTTAATTAACTACCAGGGTTGTCCCTTTGAATCTGGTTTAAGAGTCCACTGTATCCTTAATTTACTACAGTTAGTACAAACAAAAGTTGTAAAAATTATTTTATTTTTATTATTAACAATTAAAAACAAATCGCAAAAACACCATACATATATATTAAAATTGGATTAAATATTATTATGACATCACACATGTACATATATGTAATATAAACAATGCCATGCTGTATATACATTATTTTACAGTAAACGGATATCACATCTGTATACATGTATATATACTAAAGTCTAAAAATACTGACAGAAAAACAGGTACACGTACACACATGAGTAATATTGCAGACTTAAAAAGTTTCTGAAAAAACTAACGAGCATGAAGAATTGCACTCCTCAAAATGTCAAGTGAAAAACCACACTCCTCATAATTTGAGTTCCTGTTCCTGCCAGTGCACCACGACTGGTATATCAAAGGCCATGGTATGTACTACCCTGTCTGTGGGATGGTACATATAAAAGAACCCCTGCTGCTAATGAAAAAAGTAGCTCATGAAGTGGCGACAGCGGGTTTCCTCTCTCAATATCTGTGTGGTATTTAACCATATGTCTGATGCCATATAACCGTAAATAAAATGTGTTGAGTGCGTTGTTAAACAAAACATTTCTTTCTTTCTTTCAACTGGAATTATAGGCCTGCTTTTCCTTAACACAATTTCATGCACAAGTTTATTGATAAAATGCATACACACCTACAGTACCTTTTCATATATGCGATTCCGTGCGCAGTTACGCTATAATGCTTATAAGTACACTTCTACAAAATCAAATTTTGTATAGTAATCCGCTTGTGAAAATGCAGATATGTAAAATCACGATAAATTGCATGCTAAATCATGTTTATGTAAAGCAGACCTTTATATGGAAGTAAAGTGTGTTCCAATGAGGTGTGAGGTATTTACCCATCCAGACTAAATTTAAGGGCTTGCAGAGAACAAAAAGTCTGTTACAATGACATAAACATACAATGTACATCATTTACAACTGTAACAGACATGTGTCTACACAATTAGTGATAGGTCAGTACAAGAGTAATCGTTTCGCATGGGGGCATCAGATTTGTTCGTGTTGATTTGGTACTGGTCAACAAACCAGTAAATTTAATGTCATCATTTGACTTGAGAATAATCAATCTAAAGCCTACTTTCCATTCACATGATTCTGTGTGCGTTTCATCATGTGCGTATCCATGCGAAGACATCTGTTTTTTCATATCTACATTTTCATAAGCGGATTACTATAACAACTTTAATGCTGTGAACCTGTACTTTTAAGCCGAAATTAAATACTTTGAGTTATGATATCACTGCGTAGAAAAAGTCACTCGCGAAAGAAATCTCTCGTTGATAGACTTTCTTCTCAACATGCTGAATGCCTGCATGCAGAATCGCCTATATGGATAAAGTTCTATGTAAATGTATTGTATTGATAAAATCATGCACAGAAACACACATTATTGGAAAATTGGCCTTAAGGTCTGTAGTCCAATTTTGGGGAAAATGTGTATTTTAGACAAGAGTAGCTGGTGACAACTTGGTTGTTAAAAATTTAGTTTGTTACACATCGTAATCTCTAGCCCAGACACAACTTGGAAACAGGGCAGAGTTTGAGGACACTCGAGCTGACATGAGCACTTAAAACATTACTAGGCTGTATGTTTGCCAAAACACTTTTTGACAGACAAACAGAACTCTGCTAAGAAAACAACATTTCATCCACTAGTAGAGATGGGACATATACCGTATATACTGT
Source organism: Gigantopelta aegis (assembly GCF_016097555.1). Lineage (NCBI taxonomy): Eukaryota > Metazoa > Mollusca > Gastropoda > Neomphalida > Peltospiridae > Gigantopelta > Gigantopelta aegis. Next base: position 10,194,368 of record NC_054709.1, on the reverse strand, counting down.
TTGGTATCGGTATCATGTCCATACTGATTTACCGTACCGAGCAAATTTCAAAATACCAAAATTTCAGTACTGAAAAATGTTTCCTGCCATTTAGTAAAGCACTAACAATATATCTGTCAAACCTAAAATGGGTTGGGTTTAAATCAGACAAGAGCATTGTGTATGGAATTTAATTTTATTTAGATAAAATTAGCAGGTGAGCCTTAACTCAAACATACATTTAAAGCTGAGTATACCAACAATACCACTTGATATCGGTATCAGTATTGATACTGTGTCAATAATGAAAGCCATACCAATACCGAGGTAAATCACTCCAAAAATACCAATATCGATACCGAATCTTAATACCGCCCAGCTCTATTGACTATACTGTTGGATGACGATTGTAAACGGGCAAAGTAAACAATCTTCAATCTTCGTCACGTGCAAAATCAATGCAAGCTGAAGATTACTCTCCTTAAATGGTACCAGGCAAGCAGTCACATGAGTTTGAAATGAAATTCATTAAACATTTTATTGCAAGACAATCACTTTGTCACTCTCCAAAAACTCAGTAGGCGAGTGCAGAGGTGAGTGGAAGATGGGAGTATACGTTGAAATTCAGTGACAGATGTAACTGAGTTTATATATACAGTAAAGTACACGTATAACGAACATGCTTAGAACGAACTACTGCATAGAACGAACTGATCGTAAAATCCCGTTTTATCTCCCTATACACGAATTACCAACTTGTACAAATGTGTAAACGAACTACTGCTATAACGAAGTAATTATCATTGTCCCTTCCGGTTCGTATAAGAGTACTTTACTGCACTGTATTTTCTCTAATAAGAGCGCGGGCACTTATTCATTTCAAAATGGTTGCAGACCCGGCACTTATTGGAGACCTGGTCTTTATTTTTTCAAACAAAGATGACAAATTAAAGCTAAAAACTACAAACTTACAAATATATTTATATTTAAACTTTAATTTCGAACAGTAACAAAAATGTTTAAACTTATTAAAATTAATATTATTTGTCCACGTAAAAAGTGCCTAAATTAAGCCAGGGAGTAATCAGTTTTCGGATGTCTTACGTGGCGTTTATTGGAGGCCCAGCGCTTATTTTGTTGCAAAGTGTTACAGACCCGATACTTATTTGAGGTCGGCGCTTATTTGCGGCCTGGTGCTTATTAGAAGAAATATGGTACATGTAGTTATATGACTGTTTAAAACATTTTGTATTTAATAACAAATGACTTGGGCACAAGTTTTTCAACTTAAGCCCTCTCCATAGTACATAATGTATCAACGTTGATATTTATATACATGTACAGGTTGGGGAGGGATGGAGGGAGACAGAAAAAGAGAGACAGATTGGCAGACGAAGTAATGCATTAAAAAAACTAAAACTTATATCACACCTATACAGCCCTCTATATTAACTTTTCCATCTGGGAGCCAGGTGGCGCCTACTTGTATTATTATATAGATGAAATGTATGAAATGGTTTTGTCACCAAATGAAAAAAATGGTTGAATATCTGACCAAATCGATTGCAATGTAGAAGGCTGCACTTATAAGTATTATTGAACTACAATGTAGAAAATATTTCTGGTACTCGTCCTTTTGTCCTCCACCTCAGTGTATACACTGTCAGTGTACTTTGACGGTACGCCACATTTTGGTGGAGTGTACTCATCTCAAAGAAACTAGAAAAGATATATTTGGTCAAAGAAATGTGATGGAATCCAAATTTTTATTAATTATTTTTACGTGATACTGACTTTTACTCTAAATTTTAATTTGATCTATCTGACTGTGTTGTATTTTTGCACAGTTCTTTACATTCTGTTTTTATCTGACTCTTGAAATTTTTATATTGATGTTGATCATCACTTCATGTGTTGAATTACCATAGTTTGACACCCAATAGCTGATGTATTGTTCATGCTGGGGTGTCGTTAAACATTCATTCATTCATTCGTCCTTTTGTAGATGGCATTTCTGACATAAATCTCAAGAAAATTGGTCCTTGGAGCGAGCTTTAGCTTTTGAATTGAGCTTTAGCTCGCTCCAAGGATTGATTTTTTTTAAGACTTGTGTCAAAAACACCATCTACAAAAGGATGAATGCCAGAAATATTTTCAAGTTCAGTGATGCTTCAATCTGATTAAAATTAGCTCTACTAGGTCTACCAGTAGATCTAACAGCATTCCGTGGACTTCCATGTCCAGGTGACATTTCATCTATAAATAACAATTTAAATATCGACCAATTACACTTTGCCTTTTATAGCATTATTTGGGAGCATACAAATTCTAAAAATACCGGCTGAGACTATTTATGCAATAGGCGAACTTGTTGGTCTGTTTCAACATTGAAAAAACCCAGGAGGAAAAGTGCAGTAATAGACTCTGGATTGTATACTAGTATAAACAGATTTTATGGCTATACCATCACAGGGTTTTTTCCCCGTCTTGAAACAAATTTTATATAAAATTTTATATTACAATTAGTTTCTGGCATACTTCGTAATTCACCCGAATCATTTCGTATACCCTTGGCATAATTCCAAATGTTTTCAAATTGTTTTCAAATCACTGGCATGATTTTGCAAGTAAGGTTTTGATTGGTCGAATGAAAGGTCAACTGGACATGAGCTCCAACGGGCTGCTGTTAGATCCACATGTAATAGTGGAGCGAATTTTAATTAGATTGAATGATGCTTATAGTTTTACTGTGATTATAAAATTCACAAACTTTTATTTTTGTTCCATAACGTCACAACCCTTTTCTCAGCTGATAAATATTATATCACAAGAAGGAATGCATGCAGTGTTACACATTATGTACTACCTCCTAAACGACGAGACCGATTAACCAAAGAAAATGGTGCATTACCGTCTAGGGGACGTGGGCTAGTAGACAGTTTTTCTAGCACCTTTCTACCAGTTGATTGAACTAGAATAATTAAGGTGTATTAATTACTGTAACTAAAGAAAACATCTGTTACGTTGTTCATAATGAACATCATTAATATATAATCAATACACGTATATATATATATCATATGTATGATGACGTTATGGTTATTATGCCTTCAGAGCCAATTTGAAAAAAATGGACGGAATAAAGCTTTAATATGAAATTCATGCATTTCCTACTAGTATCACATTAATATAAAGTAAAACACTGAGAAACAAGTTAGGTTTTTTTGTTCATATTAAATAAGTAGTCATAATTTATACATGTATGAGAACGTGAACTAACTTTGTCATACTTAATATACCACAAATGATTCAAGCATGCCCTTAGCCTCATGGGGCTTAGCCTCTGACATCGCCAGTGACTAAGTCCAGGGTAATAAAACCATGCAATCACATTCAAAACTCGCCCTGTACAATGCCACATTAGCCAACTGCTACTTTCTATACAAAATGGCTACAACATTTAGGACCGAATTTACAAAGCCCGTGTTTGATTTACATGCGTGTAACTATATGTATTTACAATGTTTAAACACGTGCGTTAAAGAAAAATAAACTTTGTAAATTCGGCACTTAGTATTTGGCTAATAAGATATTCCTTAAATTAACCACATTTTAATCATTTTCAAGAAAATACTCTTCCTATATCTCAAAATGGGCTAAACCAAAATTTATTCCAGTGTAAGCCCTGACATTATGCTTTAGTGACAGTCTAACCAGTGGTCAATAAAAAAAAACCACCCTCAAGAAAAAACAACAACCTAACCCAAAACTATCCTCACCAAAATCAGCTGTCATCACTTCTGCAATCACACATTTAATTAATACCGACACGGGCTTCTGCATCACACAAGGGCTTCTGCATCACACAATCGGAGTAATTTCTTATAAATTCTTTTTTAAGCTTGCAGTTACCAAAATAATATCATATGTAATATAATATCTAATTCAACTTTCCAACTGATGTCACGGAAATATCGATGATGACCGAATGGTTCAGTTGAACTACCCGATGGGTCAAACACTTTCTCGAGCACCAACGGGGTTCGAGCCAACGGGATTCAACTGTGTTAACAAATTTGGTCAGAATGTCTCCAGCCAAGTTCAACTTCCATTAGCCAAACAGACACAATGGAGGTAGGTCTATAAAAGGCACACAGCTACCAAATTATCTTTTATGGGAATTATCAATGAAATATAATTGCCAAATTCAACATTAATTTGCATTATGGGATTTGGGTGAGCCACTGATTAACCTTTGCACGTGTATGTGTAAACGCCTCTGTCAGAAAGACAGTACCGTATATTTTCACCTGTAAGTTGATCTGGACTATAAGTCGAGTCCCTAATTTCAAGCCCTGAAAACGTAATTGTTTTTATTGACCCATTTACAAGTCAACCCATGAAAAATAAGTTACAAATATTGAAGTATTTCTAACTTTAAGCAAATAAGAACCATAAATGGCTTATATGTACTCACTGTGGGCTCACGGACGGGGATCGATCCCAAACCGACCACGCATCAAGTGAGCACTTTACAACTGGGCTATGTCTCGCCCTAAACTGGACGAGGAAGTCTTTATTTTATCAAGACTGCACCCGACTACATCTGGTCTACAACGGTTTGTTTTGTTTAACACCACCCCTAGAACACATTGATTTATTAATCATCGACTATTGGATGTCAAACATTTAGTAATTTTGACATATAGTCTTAAGAGAGGAAACCTGCTACATTTTTCCATTACAAGTAGCAAGGGATCTTTTATATGCACCATCCCACAGACAAGACACCACATACCAGTCATGGGTGCACTGGCTGGAACAAGAAATAACCCTATGGGCCCATCGACGGGTATCGATCCCAGATCAACCACGCATCAAGCAAGTGCTTTACCACTGGGCTACAAAATCAATGTTTATAAATGGATGTTGGCAAACTTTAGTATGTGCAGTTTTACCAGCAAGATTTTAATGTGGAATAATTATATGCAATATAATTATCAATAGTGGCTCATATTGTTGAAATTATAAATTTGCGGTGACTAACGCCATTATTTTTTAATATTTAAAGTCGCCAAAACGGGACACTGGCCACATTTGGTGACCTGGCGACTGGTAATTTCAGGCCTTGATTTATCTTGTCAAAATTAATTTTTATCACCGATAAAGTCAGACATCGTTACAATGAGGGGCGGGACGTAGCCCAGTGGTAAAGCATTCGCTTGATGCGCAGTCAGTCTAGGGTCGATCCCCGTCAGTGGACTCATTGGGCTATTTCTCGCTCCAGCCAGTGCTCCACAACTGGTGTAACAAAGGCTGTGGTATGTACTATTCTGTCTGTGGGATGGTGCATATAAAAGATCCCTTGCTGCTAATTGAAACGAGTAGCCCATGAAGTGGTAACAGCGGGTTTTCCTCTCTCAATATCTGTCCGTAACCATATGACTGACGCTATATAACCGTAAATAAAAATGTGTTGAAGAAGAAGTTTGTTTTGTTTAATGACACCACTAGAGCATATTGATTAATTAATCATTGGCTATTGGATGCCAAATGTGAAATGTCCCTTGATTAATAATAATATTATTATATAATTTTAAAAACCCCAAACATATTTATATACTCTTAAAAAACCAGTAGGAAACTCTAATAAGAATTTACAATTGCCAAAATTTTAAGGTATATTAGCTGTGGGGAATGGTTATATGATAAAGTGAATTAATTGGGCAAAAATTACAACCGGTAGTTCAGTATTACAGTAGGTTTTATGACCACCAAAGATCTTGAAGGATGATTGGGGTCAGAAGTGAAATTTGAAAGTTGACGGTTTTTTATCAGTAAATCGCAAATTCAAACAATAAAAATTACTAAAAACAAAACAATAACAACAGAATGAAAAAGATTGACAGAAAATAATGTTCCACAGTGATTAATGGACATTCCTGAAAATTGTCAAAATCAAGAATGACACCCCACGCACATGTACGGGGCAACTGCGTGATGCACGTGCACACTATGGAATGTGTTTCGGTGTGTTGATAAACAGACCTGAACGTTTTTTACTAGGATTTCTGTGGTCAAAACGTAGGTCTTAATATTTCTTTTTTTTAAGAATATATGTACGTGTACTTGTTATTTATAATAATAATTGCAATGCATTAATTATTTAAATGCTATTCAATATTCGGTTAGTTAATCATTATGTTTTCTTACTTCATTTTGGAAAACGTGATAAATAATGACAAACTAATTTGCTATAACGGTAATTTGCAGTGCTTGATGTGTGGTCGGTTTTAGTTCATACCCTGCCGGGGGGCCCACTGGGCTATTTCTCATTCCAGCCAGTGCACCAAACCAAGGTATGTGTTATTCTGTCTGTGGGATGGTGCATATAAAAGATGCCTCGCTACTAATGGAAAAATGTAGCGGGTTTCCTGTCTAAGACTATATGTGAAAATTACAAAATGTTAAACAACAGCCGATGATTAATAAATCAATGTGCTCTAGTGGTGTCACTAGACAAACTTTTATATAGGCAATTTCGATAAAACAACAATTTTAATATGACGATGAAGTGAACCCGGGATGAACATGGTGATTGTAACGAGGTCTGACTGTATATAATAATATTTATATCAGGGATTCTAGAATTTGTATAAAATCCGCTAGCCATGGGATCAGTGATTTTAAACATTTACTAGCCACAATCAAAAATTCACTAGCCCTACTTTACTTTTAAGTTAATACAATTTAACTAAATAATAGTAATAATCAGATATGTCACCTAAAGAGGGAGATAGAGCTTAAAAACACTAACATTGAGGGTTGGTGTGGGGGCAGGATATTCATATTTACAAAATAGATGTAACTGCAACATTTGACAAATGTTTTTCACTAGCTGTCGGGCATGGCAATAGTAGTTATTTACTAGCCCAACATTGAATATCACTAGCCATGGGAGTCGGGCTACCATAATGTAGAAGCCCTGATTACTAGTATATGGAATGTACGAGTTACAAAAAACAACAACAAAAACATGAAAAGAAAAGTGAATGATTTGCTTACAGAATTTGTTTGCTACCAGGATAATTACATGGATTGTACAAATTACCAACAAAAAAAACAAAAAAAAAAAATTAAAAAAAGAGAGAAAAGAAAAGAAGTGAATTGTTTGTGTAATATACAGGCAAAATAACCTGTAAAATGTTTATTTATGGCAGGGAAACCTGTTCAGATATTAATTATGATGTCAACTTCAAGATGACTTATGACATCACCAACTGCGTGATAATGATGGAAAAAGAAACCATAATAGATTGGAACATGTCAGCTGATCCATCCATACCAGCCGAGCTGAGAAAGAGAATTTTTTCATAACATGTAAGCATTAAATTTTTATGAAGAAGAAACATTGTCCAGGCGAGACCTTGAGGAGTATTAATAATTAAAAGTTTTAATTATAACTGGCAAATAGCTGGCCAAAGTGGCCCACACAATTTAGGCCTACAGTAGTTCATTTTTATTTTTCCGAAGACTACGTTTTCATATTACTTGTAATGCACAGGCAAAATATGTTTATTTTATAGCGGGCAAACCTGTTCACATATTTGTTATGACGTCATCTTCAGAATGACTTATGGCGTCAATCTAGGGATGACATCACTAACTATTCGCTGACGGTTAAAAGTAAAAAAAACGATAATAGCTGATCATACAGGTGGAGCTGAGATACAGAATTATTTCAGAAATATAAGCATTAAATTTATTTAAGAAAAAGAAACATTGTCCAGGTAAGAGTGAAAAAAAAAAAAATTATCATTGGCAAAAAAGCTGGCTGAAGTGGCCCACACAATTTAGGTCTACAGCAGTTCATTTTTATTTCTCCATAAACTACATTTTTATACTAGTCTACAAGTTACTTTATAATTCTGCTGTAGAGATAATAACAACATTTAATCAAAGTAACAACGATATAATTATTTGCCAATTAAATTGTTTTATCGACTCTCTTAATTACTGTAATAGATGCATATTCAAAGGCTTGAAATAACAGATGCATTAGGGTTTGCGGTACACAATAAATCAGGGAAAATATGTTTGTTCGGTTTGTACTCGTTTAAGAGTGGTCATGAATATTCATGAGGAAAATCAGGCTGCTCATGTGAAATGTGTATGTAAAGTGTGTATGTAAAGAGAAGCACAAAGGTACAAAGTTCATTCTAGCTTGCATCCGAACCAGTAACAGCCAAGTTTTTATGATTTATTCATTTATATAAATATATATTTTTCAAAGGTCTTTTACTCGCCAAGCTTTTTCTCTGTTTTTTTAACCTGGACGTAGAATTGTGCTGGTGGGGGATTCAACTGGGAGAAAAAAACCCAACACTACCTTTATACTTGCAAACTCCCTCATACCCCAAAACCATCAGTTTGTTTACAGAATGTATTAACTTGTATTACATATCTATATACATGTATATCCTACCAGGATAATTATTTGGAATTAAGAGTTACAAAAGAGAAAAGTGAATGGTATGTTTTACAGTATTCATTTGTATTACATATATAGAGTTTCTCCAGATATTATTTCATTTCAACTTATTTCCATGCTTTTATCCAATTAAGGTTCAAGCACGCTGTCCTGGGCACACACCTCGGCTATCTGGGCTGTCTGTCCAGGACAGTGGGTTAGTTGTTAGTTGGTTAGTGAGAGAGAGAAGAGGATGTAGTGGCCTTACACCTACCCACTGAGCCCTTAAGAACTCGCTCTGGGTTGGAGCCGGTACCGGGCTGCGAACCCTGTACCTATCAGACTGTAGTCCAATGGCTTTACCACTGCGCCACAGAGGCCAGTTCCAGATATTAGGTAACCAGGGGTCAGAAGGTGAAGGTCACTCATAAAGGAGTCGGCAAACTTGACCCTGGGGTTCAGCCAGCTCAATGGAGCAAAGTGCTTAAAAAAATATATAATTTTTTTTAAAGAAAAAAAACAACAAAGAGGACATTTTTCTGCCCACTGGACTGAATTTGCTACGGTAGCTTTTGCATGGTAATAGATAAATCTGTGGCCCTCCAGGGCTAGACGATTTTTAAATACACCTGACGTCATAACTCATGTTTGTTTGTTTTTTAATTTTGCTGAATTAATCAATCCCCAAGTTGCCATTTCACAATGGATCATTGTTTAAAAAATATTTAAACAAATTAATATTGTGTGTATATATATATATATATATATATATATATAGATATATATATATATATATATATATATTTTTTTTTATATATATATATATATATATGCAACTTTATATTTTTGGTTATGTTGTTACATTTTTAAGTATTTGCATAATGTGGACTATATTTTTCTGCAGACGATAAAATCTTTCTGAAACATTCTACAACAAACAAACTGTAGCTTACAAAATTAATGTTTTGTTAAAGTAATTAACTGGGCAAGAAAAAGAAGCAATCACCGTTGTGAGATGTAAATAAGGCAATTCCAACCCTTGGGACAAAATGTTTTTGTATGGGCTGAGGTTTACAAAAAAACCCCAAATTTTGTCCCTTGAGCTGGAATTGCCATATACGGTGAACGATTCTATTAATCTATTGTACTGAGGTTTATACCCTCCATCTGTCAGTCAACCCCTCCCCAATGTTCAGAGGTTGGAAGATTACTTTAAAATTCACTTGCCCAAGAACATGTGTCGTTAGCATTCTTACTTACACATATTTTTCCACTTGAGCATCCAAAAGATTTTACTATCATATGTAATAATTAATAATTATAATAATACATTATACCAGCATAATATATAGGTATCATAATATTATAGTCTATGTATCTGTATCTTAAAAAAATTATAACACAAGCAATCTGAGTGCTGTGGAAAATACAAATTTATTATATACATAGCAATGAAATAAAAGTGATATCCGGTGAAAAGTCATATTTTAACTGTATTTTAGCTACAGTAAAAATATAAAAATCTTATTTACTTTTTTCTGTAGAAGTTCATGATTAAATTATCTCCCTTTTGTCTTGTTTCTTCATATTTAAGTTTGATGATTACCATGTTTGCACAGCCGTATTATTAAATAAATGTCAACTTAATAATTAAATAAAGATAGTTTTTTTTATTCAAATTTCATTTAAAAAGTCTGGCCAAGTAGATTTTCTGGAAAAGTTCAATCGGAAGAAATATGTCATGGCGTTATGTGTTTTCGATAGGAAAAGTGAAAGATATTAACAAAAAGCGAAAGATATTGTCAACAATTAGGAAAAAATGTATATAATAAAGAGACCATTTCGTGGTGTTTTTTCAAATACGATTTTTATGTCCTCGTAATGTGTGAGAATCATATTTTCACTCATGGCTTTGCAATTCACGAAAATATGGTTTTCGCACATCACTCGTTGACATAAAAATCGCACTCGAAAAACCCCACGAAATAGCCTCTATATATGCAGAAATGAAAGGACTAGAATAATTTGATTGGCTAATGAACTGTCCTGTATCCAACCACCACTCATTTATTTAACAACTGCTTCCGATGTCTGTAACTGTTTTTATCAACAAAGTACAGAAATATAGGGGTTGGTAGATGTTTGTAGAGGGTGGTTTTTATTTTATTTTATTTATTTATTTACAATATACATTTTTTTTTTTACCTTTTTATTTCTTCTTATTATCCAACCAAATTTCGCGTTATACACAGAGTTAATCAGAATTACCATATTTTGCTGTCAATGGGTCATTTGTTTACAGCTAACAAGACCTGTATACCTGAACATGTTCTAAATGAGATTTAGTTGCAGTGCATGAGGTTAAACTACATTAAATGTAATACACATTTCACTGCAGGTGGAAAATGTCCGTATAGTAATGGGTGTGGAATATCAAAGTTACAGTCCCGATACGTTTTAAATAATTCTCTATTCAGTAGGGTTATCATTGTTTTGGGCCACTGGTTCTTTAAAACATTTTGTGCCAATAGCGATGATGTCATATCACCTATGAGGAGACTTGAGAATTTTGATTTACAAACAAAATATCGAATGAAAATGTTATTTTAGAAGTGTTATAGGATAAATAGAATTCACTATTTGTGTTTTTTAATATGTAAAATATCAACCTCGTCTATTTAATCTTGTGACGAATCCTCAATACATTAATTATGACAGATATAAATAAAATATTAATTACATGGAATTTATTTCACAGATATGGAAATGGAAGTCATTTGTTTATAGCCAACAAGATTTGTACCCTCAATCATGATATTTTGATGAGACTTAGTTAAAGTGCATGAGGTTAAACTACATTTGTGCTTTAGCGATAACGTTATATTACATATGAGGAGACTTGAGAACTTTGATTTACTAAATATTGAATTAAAATGTTATTTTATAAGTGTTATTGGATAAATAGAATTCACTCATGTTTTATAATATGTAAAATATCAATCTCATCTAGTTAACATAGACTTGGTTGATATTTTCCATATTATAAAACACTTGTGATGAATCCTCTATGTATTAAATGTGATAGATAAAAGTAAAATATTAATTACATGGGATTTCTTACAGATCTGCAAATGGAAGACTTTCTGGACTTGATGGTAGATGAGGGGAGACAAGGAGCTGAACAGTGATGGGTTGTCTAGTAGTACAGGGGTGTGTTTTCTAAAGCACTGTTCTTTTAGAAGAGGAAGCAGTACATCGTCCACTGGGACAAAGTCCATGACAGCTGGACCCCATTTTAGGAAACTATCTTAGTGCTAAAAATCACCATACGTGCATAAGGTATTTAGGCACTTGAGGCGGATTTTAGGGCTAAGATCGCTTTTAAAATGGGGCTCAGGTACTACTGCACCTATTTCTTATGCTGTGAATGCCAAACCAGCGACAAGAGGATTTCTTCGATGTATCCATCGTCTGCAAGGGAGGAATTTATCATGAGACCTTGGACCAAGTCATCCAAAGACAAAGCAAAGGCATGTTTTATTTAATGACGCACTCAACACATTTTATTTACGGTTATATGGTGTCAGACATGGTTAAAGACTACACAGACAGGGTAGTACATACCACAGCCTTTGATATACCAGTCGTGGTGCACTGGCTGGAACGAGAAATAGCCCAATGGGCCCACCAACAGGGATCAATCCCACACCGACTACGCATCGAGCGAATGCTATACCACTGGGCTACGTCCCGCCCCTCCAAAGACAAAGACAGGAAAGCAAACAAGAGCTTCATGGTCTAGGCTTCATTTTGCTGCTGCCTAAAGTTTACAAATCTCTGCAGAGGCTGGAACATCAACAACTGCTGCAGGCACTTTGGAAACACTGTCAACCACATCAAAGTCGAGAGATCGAGAGAGAGAGAGATACAGAGAAAGAGAGAGAGAGAGACAAAGAAAGAGAGAAAAAAGGATGGCCCTGGAGATCACATTGACCAACTTCACACGTCTGTTTCCAGAGGATGTGGCGGTGACAAAGGAATGCTTGTTTTACGACTCCTTGACAATTTTCTAAAAACTAGTTGTACAGCTACTCGTTGTCTCATATAGGGTTATTTCGATACCCGATTGTGAGAGACAGGATTCCTACTGAAAAAGTAGTAATGGATCTTTTAAATTCACTTTCCCGATAGACAGGACAGGACAGTACATACCACAAACATACAAGTACATCTTTGTTGCACCAGTCGTAGGATACTGGTGGACACATACCCCCCACACCTAGAGTCCATAGAGGGTGATCAATCCTGAAACCCATCATACCTCAGGCAAGAGCATTCTATCAGTGAACTACACCCCCCACTCCCACCTCGCCCTGCCCCACTCAGTCTGGAAAGCAATGTAATACAATTGATTTGTCCATAAAAGACAAAAATGATTATCACAGAGTTCAATAATGATAATATCATAAACAAATCATGCATAATAAGGCTGACCAATCAAACATCTTTGGTTCTGATCATGTGGCATGCGCTTTAGATTTTTTCTTGCTCTCGACTGGATGGCTGGCTGGCTGCTCAATCTCCATATTTGCCCTGATTCACGATGTCTATGTCTGAGGTTCTTGTCAGACGAGACTCTCCAGTCTTTTTCGGACAGCTGTTTCCAGGATCTCCAGACTCGCCTGGTCCAATTCCTTCACCAGCAGGAGAGTGGCATGAAGAATGTGGGTGTTCTGAAATCAATAGAGAAACAAATCAGTTATGGTTTACAGGCCCTAATCTACAATTGACAGGGTACGAGAAGTGACTTCTCCCTTTCCAGAAGAAAGGGCAGAAAAATTAATAAAAATAGGCGAACTGAACATTTATCGGTACATTTCGTAACATTTTGACATGTTCCATGCTCATTCGGACAAATACTGAAATATATACACAGTTCTAATCGTAATATTTTGATATAAAATACCACTACTTCCGGTAATAAAATGTAAACAAAACAATTTTGTTTCATTAAAAATGTGAATCTGATATTATTAAGTAGTTGATAATGTGTCGTTATGTTAAAATAAAAGTAATCATTAGTATTTTCTGGCATTACTGAAATGAATGTGGCCAAGAATTGACTGGTCACTGCAATAATTCCATCAAATGTTCTTCCTCTAAATACATCTTCTACTACTCCCCACCACTCCGTCCTTGAACATTCACACTGAAATATTCTCATTATTAATTTCAAAGGACAGGTGTTGTACAAACTTACTCTAGCTTTTGTAGCATGAGTCGGCATGGACTTGGCGGTAGATATCTTGTCGATGGGCACGGGCTTCAAACCAAACTGTTCCCTGATGCGACTGAAGGTAGACAGACAAAGACTATGATGAGACGTCACCACACTTCAGGATTTCACAAATGGGACATACACAGAGGATAGCAGTTATTATCAAAGTTACATGTATGTTCTGAGTGAAATGATTTCACAAATGGGCCATACATAGAGGATAATGATCAAGATAGCAGTTATTATCAAAGTTACATGTATGTTCTGAGTGAAATGATTTCACAAATGGGCCATACATAGAGGATAATAATCAAGATAGCAGTTATTATCAAAGTTACATGTATGTTCTGAGTGAAATGATTTCACAAATGGGACATACACAGAGGATAATAATCAAGATAGCAGTTATTATCAAAGTTACATGTATGTTCTGAGTGAAATGATTTCACAAATGGGACATACACAGAGGATAATAATCAAGATAGCAGTTATTATCAAAGTTACATGAATGTTCTGAGTGAAATGATTTCACAAATGGGCCATACACAGAGGATAATAATCAAGATAGCAGTTATTATCAAAGTTACATGAATGTTCTGAGTGAAATGATTTCACAAATGGGCCATACATAGAGGATAATAATCAAGATAGCAGTTATTATCAAAGTTACATGTATGTTCTGAGTGAAATGATTTGACAAAAGAAAACTAGTTCATGAGTTTGTTATTCTATTTATTACCTCAGCTATTTTCAAAATCCATACTTCATGTAGGCTATATTATAGAAATGATGTAATCCACTTTACATACTGTTCTGAGTATTACTAGAAATTTGTATTTTGCAACCCCTGCAATTACCCGTGGCAATCGGCAATGCCATGGATATTGCCGCAGAGTTTTTCATTCTCTGCGGCATTTTGTTTTTTGCCGTGGACTATATTGGATTTTTTTTCAAGATGTATTTTTTTCCTTATTGTAAAAAATAAAATACACTTTGTGAACTGAAAACAGATTAAAAGTAAATATTAAAACAGTAACTACATCGTTATTACCAAATTATCTGAATCTCAGTTCCATCGGGCATGATCGGAAATATATGTAAGTTCAACCAGCAAACATTTCGTTAACATTCACAAACTATTTGATTGATTCCAGATGTGGCAAATATGGTTTACCATGAAGTGCTTAAACCAGTCTTGACAACGTTTTTGTGTTCAGTCTGGCTGAAATCAATCCACCATTAAAGCCAGTTTCAACTAGGTCATTGAATTCTGTGGACTGTTCATAGCACATGCATTGCAGGGACCACTGGATTTTAAGGGGTGACAGCTGGGCAATTCCAAGGTAACGGAATTACGAGTTGGAGAGATATTTCAGGCATTAAACTCAGCTAGTCCACATAAGAAAAATTATCATAATGATATAACTATGTAATACACTAGTGCTGCACTAGTGCTGGTTAAGGGCAGAAGTGAGACTCCTTACTGCTAAGTGTAGTGCATGGGTACTTAATTAAAGTCTGGTAACGGAATTACGCAAAACGGACACAATTTTTACGGACACTGCAAAACATCGACAAACTCTGTGAAGTATGATGAAAGAATTATTTATCTTCATGATGAAATGATGACCTAATGACTTGTGATTAACAAAATAGAAATTATATTACAAATTATCTTTTCATAATTTTGTTGTACAACATTGAATGCTGATAACGGCATTACACAGTTCGGTAACGGAATTACCGCTCTGAATTTACATTAGAACAAAATAATTTATTTACTTTAAATTTGGTTTACAAATATTTTGCATAATTTTATAAGTTAAATAATAACTCTGTATACTTATTTTAAGCATTCATACTAATATTTCAGTTGATAACTAGTTTCAATATCAGTAACATGTACACGTACATGTATATGAGTGGAGACATAAACCAGCACTAAACTGTGTACATATTACATAGTAAATGTTTAAAATGTTTGACAGCAATTGTACTTATTATAGAAGTCTATAAAAGAAAGATATATGTCAAGACATATTTCTGTACTGTTTATTATTATTTTGATAATGTCAAATCCTTGATGGATTACTCGATATAAGCACAAATGTATACATAATATATAGGCCTACTGTTGATTATTTAACTCAACACAAGTTACATAAAAAGATATCACTGATTTAAAAAAAAGAAGAAAAAAAAGATTTTGCTCATACTGAAAGTGAAAAAAAATAATCTGCAAAGATTTATTTAAAAAAAGAAAGAAAAAAAGTGCAAAGGAGTTTGTGTACACTGTAGTTCAGAATCAGCGGACATTTCATCCCGATAAAAACTTACAGAAATTAGCAATGTTGAATCGTTTTAATATGACTGAAATACTGGTCACCATTTTATAATTCTTGAAGTTAAAATGTTTACTTTTTTAAAATTTTGACAACTGGGATGAAACATACATGTACTTAAAATTTTTATTCTCTCGGCGGATTAATCACCGAGGTCAGTCCCTCCCTATTTTGGGAGGTTACAAGTTTTATGGCCCCAGGCTGGATCTGAACGTCACCGTTCACAGGTCTGTCTCCCATACAAACATGTCAGGTTTAAGGGAATCAAATGCTGTGATTGGCCATAATACTTTTATGGTCATTGGGATTACCAGCAAGGTGTAGAAACATTTACACATGTATCATTTAAAAAAAATTATTCTGAAAAATCGAAATTTCCTGCGGTTTGCAAATTGTGAAATGGTGCACCGAACCATGGGCCTAAAATCGCAGTTTTCGGTAATATTGAATAATCGTCCCATCCCTATTTATAATGCTCTGAAATATATCTCAATGGTCCAAATTTTTCACACACTGTCCCAAACCCTACATACACCATGTGCTGTCCATGTTTCTTTTGGCCTGTAATTTAAAAATAACAATAATGGTGGGCCATATTTTACTTCATATTTCGATATAATATTAGTAAGTTTTTACTATTTCGTCATGAATTTGCAGATTTTTAGTCAGCATAAGCTTTTAAATAATACTGCTTGGTTAAAGTTGATAAGATTTTCTTAATTTCTATACTGTTAATGGATGACTTATATTTGCTATGGGTGTTCCTCAGATGCATTTGGTGCCACTACTAGTACTACATGTATTACTGTGTGGTTTAAAAAAAAAAAAAAAGTCTATCTTCCTATTGGTACATCACTTGATGTATATGACTATATGGATACGACTCTTAAGAGTGCAACATTTTAGTACTATGTAGGTTTATACTAAAGTGCTTCTTGACAAAATATACCAAAGACGGTAACGGAATTACATTATGTTGACAGCTATAATTTTACTAATAATGCATGAATTTGAAAGTAAATGTGTATGATTATGTTCATTAACATTTACTCAGAGAATATGAGTTGATTCTTTGATTACATATATATGAACAATATAATCTTTTTGTTTGTTTTCGGTAACGGAATTACAAATTGATTCTATGTTTTCTAATTTCACCTATATCTAACAAAAAATATCTTTTTATTAAAGTGAATCATTCAATGTTGTACTTTGTTAGTGGTAAAACAAAAATACTAATAAAAAGAATATTACCTTCAATTACATGGCTGCTGTACACAAATTCATAGTGTGTATTATGGGAGTGTCATATTTTTAGTGTGACGGTATCCTCATAAAATGGCTAAAGTCAACCACATCCATTTATTTTATAATATTTTACTTACCAGATTTGGATTCTCCAGATAATTTTACATTAGAAACAATCTTAATATATAAGTAATAACATGATTTTAATTTTTGACTCCATGTCCACTTTAGTGCGGAATTGCCCAGCTTATACATTGTTAAACAGTGGCTATGGTGCGTTTCAGGTGTTTTATTTTCAGTAAAATGTTCATCATACACTCCTACAAGTCACTTGAAGTGTTATGGTCAGCCTGACGATGAGATATTTGTAGATATACATATACAGAGAGAGCTTGTTCCGATAGTCTAATTAAAATTTCTCCGACATTTATATATACCGGCCTCGGTGGCGTCGTGGTAGGCCATCGGTTTACAGGCTGGTAGGTACTAGGTTCGGATCCCAGTCGAGGCATGGGATTTTTAATCCAGATACTGACTCCAAACCCTGAGTGAGTGCTCCGCAAGGCTCACTGAGTAGGTGTAAACCACTTGCACCGACCAGTGATCTATAACTGGTTCAACAAAGGCCATGGTTTGTGCTATCCTGCATGTGGGAAGCGCAAATAAAAGATCCCTTGCTGCTAATCGGAAGAGTAGCCCATATAGTGGCGACAGTGGGTTTCCTCTCAAAATCTGTGTGGTCCTTAACCATATGTCTGACACCATATAACCATAAATAAAATGTGTTGAGTGCGTCATTAAATAAAACATTTCTTTCTTTCCGACATTTATATTGACAAAATATGCTACCCGTTTCTGATGCTGATTTACTTGGGTTTGAAACGGGGGCATTCGTCTTGGTGACAGATTACCTAACAGAAATTATACCCTTATTAAAGAAAATTATTTAAATTCTATATCGCTTTAAATACATTCTGACACTTTGATGTAATATAATTAAAAGATAAAGATTGAACTAGCACGTCAGTGTGGACTGACTACGCTGTACATGATAAATTGTCATCGCAACCCCATTGTTCTTGATCAGGCACGTTTCATTCGCGTGTTAACTGTTACGTCACTTTCAGTCAACGAATACCGCCAATGGTATAAATGAATCTTACAGCATATTGGCAAACAAAACAAATAAACTCATCATTCAAATTTACTTACAATTCAGAGTTGCAAACATGTTAACGGAAACATTGCCGTGGAAAATGCAGTGGACACTATTTTTCTGCATCAATTTTTTTTGCATTGGTCATTTTTTTAATTGCAGGAGGTTTTTTTTATTCACATTCATAGATAATTTTAGAAAACCAAAGTTCTATTTATGTTCAAAAATCTGTAACGGACTGTATTAAGATAATATTTTATTACAAATTTAGTAATAGAAACTTAGAAGTGTAAATACAAACTCTTTGAACTATGTGACCTCATTGTGTATGTTTGCCATTTAGTAACAACAACGTCATTGGTTTATAAGCCCCAAATTGTGCACAATATTGTATGTTATACCAATGCATAATAATTTCTCAGTGAGAAATCACAATTTTTATTTCCCCGGCTATATGTTTTTAGTGTCAACAGAACCACTTCTATTAGCAATCTTCATTTGAAGTTGGGACATTTAATATAAAACCTAGTAAAAGGGGCAATAACTCCTTACTTCGCTTCCTCCATGCTAAACGGGGAGTTAACTCCTTACTTCGTTTCCTCCATTCTAAGTATGATCTTGTAAAAGGGGAGTTAACTCCTTACTTCGTTTAATCCATGCTAAGTATGATATGGTAAAAGGGGAGTCAACTCCTTGCTTAGTTTTCCTCCATGCCAAGTACAACCCAGTAAAAGAAGAGTTAGCTCCTTCGTTTCCTCCATGCTATGACCTAGTAAAAAAGGGGAGATAACTCCTTACTTCGTTTCCTCCATGCTAAGTATGAGCTGGTAAAAGTGGAGTTATACGAATGATAAAAGGGGAGTTAACTCCTTACTTTGTTTCCTCCATGCTAAGTATGGCCTGTTAAAAGGGGCGTTATACAACC
Source organism: Gigantopelta aegis (assembly GCF_016097555.1). Lineage (NCBI taxonomy): Eukaryota > Metazoa > Mollusca > Gastropoda > Neomphalida > Peltospiridae > Gigantopelta > Gigantopelta aegis. Next base: position 10,174,970 of record NC_054709.1, on the reverse strand, counting down.
TGTTAAAAGAGGAATTATATGACCTGGTAAAAGGTGAGTTAATTCCTTACTTTGTTTCCCCCATGATAACTATGACCTGGTAAAAGTGAAGTTATACGACCTGGTAAAAGGGGAGTTAACTCCTTACTTGGTTTCCTCCATTCCAATTATGACCTGGTAAAAGGGGAGCTATACGACCTGGTAAAAGGATAGTTAAATCCTTACTTCGTTTCCTCCATGCTAAGTACGGCCTGGTATAAGGGAAGCTATATGACCTGGTAAAAGGGGAGTTAACTCCTTACTTTGTTTCCTTCATGATAAGCACGACTTGGCAAAAGGGGAGCTATACGACCTGGTAAAAAGAATAGTTATCTCCTTACTTAGTTTCCTCCATGCTAAGTATGACCTGGTAAAAGGGGAGCTACACGACCTGGTAAAAGGGTAATTATCTCCTTAGTTCCTGGAAGATACGGACAGAAGTGAAAAAAGAGGATAACCTTGAGTCACTGGACAGAACACAGCAAGTAATCATCTTTAGAACGAGGACTGACCACTGTCGTCTGCTCTCCCACCTCTATTGTCTCAGACTTGCCCACACTGATGTCTGTCCCTGTGGTACAGATGCCCAAACACTTGAACACATTCTTCAGTCCTGTCTATCATATAGCACCCTGAGAAAAGAAACCTGGCCGTATCCAGTGGAACTAAAAGAGAAACTTTGGGGACCGACGTCATCCATTCGATGGACAGCGGACTTCCTGGTGAGAACAGGACAGGAAGTCTGAGCATGGCCTTGGGAACGCAGAAGAAGAAGAAGATCTCCGTAGTTCGTTTCCTCCATGCTAAGCACGACCTGGTAAAAGTGGATTTACACGACCTGGTAAAAGTGGATTTACACGACCTGGTAAAAGGGTAATTATCTCCTTACTTCGTTTCCTCCATTCCAAGTATGACCTGGAGTTATTAACTCCTTACTTTGTTTCCTTCATGATAAGCACGACTTGGCAAAAGGGGAGCTATACGACCTGGTAAAAAGAATAGTTATCTCCTTACTTAGTTTCTGTCCCTGTGGTACAGATGCCCAAACACTTGAACACATTCTTCAGTCCTGTCTATCATATAGCACCCTGAGAAAAGAAACCTGGCCGTATCCAGTGGAACTAAAAGAGAAACTTTGGGGATGTCATCCATTCGATGGACAGCGGACTTCCTGGTGAGAACAGGACAGGAAGTCTGAGCATGGCCTTGGGAACGCAGAAGAAGAAGAAGATCTCCGTAGAGAAGACCTGGTAAAAGTGGATTTACACGACCTGGTAAAAGTGGATTTACACGACCTGGTAAAAGGGTAATTATCTCCTTACTTCGTTTCCTCCATTCCAAGTATGACCTGGTAAAATGGGAGTTACATGACCTGGTAAAAGGGGAGTTAACTCCTTACTTGGTTTCCTCCATTCCAAGTATGACCTGGTAAAATGGGAGCTATACGACCTGGTAAAAGGATAGTTAACACCTTACATTGTTCCCTCCATGCTAAGGATGACCTGGTAAAAGGGGAGTTATACAGCCTGGTAAAAGGGGAGCTATACGACCTGGTAAAAGGGGAGTTAACTCATTACTTTGTTTCCTTCATGCTAAGTACGACCTGGTAAAAGGGGAGTTATATGACCTGGTAAAAAGAGTAGTTATCTCTTTACTTAGTTTTCTCAATGCTAAGTATGACCTGGTAAAAGTGGATTTACACGACCTGGTAAAAGGGTAGCTATTTCCTTACTTTGTTTCCTCCATGCTGAGTATGACTGCTTCGTGCTGTTTCTGCCTGGCGTCTTCCTCCACTCTCTCCTCGACTGCCGCGTCCCCAGCGGCTCCGTTCACTTCCTGCGCCTCGACCAACAGAGGCGTGAGAACTCTTGCCGGCTCGGTGACAGACGCAGTCAGTTCTGGGGGGCTAACTTCGTCCCCTTCCTCCAGTGCCTCGTTTACCTCGTCTTCTGTTACAGCTGAAATTACAAACATATATAGAGGGGCATAGAAAAACTACATAACGCTCAATGGGGGTGGATGGGTTGGTGTATGTCCAAATGTTATGTGGCATTAAAGTGGGTGGGTGGATTACTAAACAGCATTACCCCCATTTTTTTTTTTTTTTTAAATCATGAATGCTCTAAGTCATGGTGACAATGTGTAATGTAGTTAGTTATGGCTAAATGTATACAGACAATCAGGGTTTCCGCCACTGATGGGCTGCAAAAATCTTTTCAGCAAAGTCATAACGTGTATATATAAAGTACAATACAGGGCTCGACAGTAAGGATTGTCCGCCTGTCTGGGACAGATAGAATTTACTGGGGACATGTGAATACCCCATTTCACCTGTCTGACCGGACAGGTGCTTCAAAATCCGATTATATCGCTAATTTTTCGCATTTATTCAGCGTGAACTCGATCTTGAACTTCCAATACGCATGCGTTAAAATGCCACAACGCAACAGATCGATCGCAATACTTCTTATGGCAAGCCATGGCTTTATGTAGCGCGCTGTGATTGGTCAATTGCTGTCATCTGCAGTACGTCGTCTGCTGGACTGGAAAAGGGCCAGGGGAGGCATATATTTACTAAGTATTTTCTCACAAAACAACCCTTCTTAATCAATAAAAAACCATGCAGTGATTTCAGTAGAATTCGGAAGTAGTTGGCAGAGTAGCAAATGTAAACGGCAAAAGACCTACATACATCATACTCCCATCTGTATAAATAGTTGAATCAGCAAGATTGAAAGTAGACAGCAAAATAATTTAATTAGGGTAACATAGATGGACAATTTAGCACCATAGATTATAAGTTGTCAATGCCGGCACCTATTGAAAACAATAACATGTGACATCCAGTAAAAACACCCCATCAATATATCTGCCAAATAATTTAATTTTTATCACTTTCTGACGAAGCATAAACTTGTGTTTTTCATGATAATTAATATAACCACATCATGAAAACATGTTTAGAAGTCTATGGTGTGAACTAGTTATGATCTTTGGAATAATATGGAGCTAACGTTTTTGTTGGTACAATATTAATGTTCTGTCTGATGAATTGTATGTAGAGTTATTTCTCTTATTTGACAACCTATATTTTTCTGCTTTTAGGCTTATTTTTAGTATAAAGGCATACAATCATGTGTTTATTTACATATTTCATGGTCAATATTTTGCATGTATAATTCATATTTGGTCAGTTGCAGCAATCAATGTATGCCACTGTGTGTGTTTAAACTGCTTAGTGGTGCATGCAATTTAATATGCATTAACACATCAGATATAATATATATAATGGTTGTAGCCGTGACATCTTCGTAGAGGTACTTGATGGATCGCCGACAAGCATTGTCACTTTGATATTGGTTACCCATCTTAGCACCATTCTTTTCATGAAGTGACAATAACTTTGGGTAGAGTGAAGGGGAGCTCCTCCTTAACAATGAAGTAAGCTGTATTAAATAGCTTTTCCTTTGTGGCAATGTTCTTTTCATATCAGATATATTATGTCAGTATGTTTTATTTATTTTTAGTTCCTGTGATATGTGACTAGATTGGTGAACGATTGTTTGAAACACTGGTGCTGAGGTTTATCTTATTGAGCATATCAATCAGTTGATTTTGTTTATATTCTTTGTTTTGTTTATTGTGATATGGATGCGACTACAATTGATGTTTGGTCATTTGAAACTTGAGTGCTAATGTTCATCTTATTAAACATAATATTCATCAGTTGATTGTTGTCATTTGATTGTGGGTTTGTTTTTTTGTTTTTTAAACTGAGATTTGTGACTCACTGACTACATTGAAGATTTTATTGTTAAGTTCACAATCTTATTTTGTGATGCAATAAAGATTCTTCTAGTCGACTCCTGGATACTGATTTTTAACTCATGTCATGTGATGAATGCGAATTTTTTTTTTATATATATACATGTATATATATATTCAAGGACATGTGGTATATCTGATGGGACAGGTAGTTTTATATTTTGCATGTCCTATAGGACAGGTGCCTTAAAAATTTAATGTAGAGCCCTGCAATAAAAACTCTCTTTGTAACACTCTTTGTCTTTTTAGTAAATTATGTTTAAAGTCATACAGGAACATTTAAACAACTTTTTAACATTAAAAAATCCATTATATTTGAAAATGTTAGGGTATGCATCAGTACCCTAAATATATTTTAGGGTATGCATTTCCACCTAATATACCCTCTGGAAAAATCCCTGACACTAACAATTTTAATTCAAGGTGAAATACGTACCCGACTCTATTCAATGTGTGAAGGAAAGGAAGGAAATGGTTTATTTAAGGACGCACTCAACACATTTTATTGACTTTTATATGACATCGGACATATGGTTAAGGACCACACAGATATTGAGGGAGGAAACCTGCTGTCGCCACTTCCTAGGCTCCTCTTTTCGATTAGCAGCAAGGGATCTTTTATATGCACCATCCCATAGACAGGATAGCACATACCACAGCCTTTGATGTACCAGTTGTGGTGCACTGGCTGTAGTCAGAAATAGCCCAATGGGTCCACTGATAGGGATTGATCCCAAACCGACCGCGCATCGAACAAGCACTTTACCACTGGGTTACATCTCGCCCCCTCAATGTGTGGATTATATGAATATTTGATTTAACATAATAAGACATTTAAAATGATGTTTATGCATGAAACATTTATATTTAGAATGCAAAACCAACATCCTGCTTTGTGTAGGTGCAGTGTATAAACTTGTTTATGATTATACATGTATTAATTAATAATTATTTACTATTACCATTAGTTTAGTATCATGTTTGTCTGTGCCATGCTTATACAAATGTGTTATAAATAGCACACGTTTTGCACCGTTCCAAGGCCAGCACCTGTGCCCAGGACAGGCATGTGCTACAACAGCTTGTTCTGAATGTGCACGTTAAACACTCTGACCTGACTTGACCCAGTTCCATATGTGAAATGTTTATGTGCAATTAAGTTTTATTTTATCTTATCTTATCTTTTTTTTTTTGGTGTGTGTGTGTGTCTGTGTGTGTGTGTATAATAGTCTAGTGTTATAGCTAGAGGAGACGGCAGGGATCTCATTTGGGCAAAAGCAGCATTACATATTTTAACAGGCATAAAATGGCTATTATCTCTAGTATGAGAGATCACAAGACTTCATAATATGCTGTCATGTGGGATAAAAAAAAAAAAAAACAGAAAAAAAGAAAAGAAAAGGTAGTTGACATTTTATAAGAAAATTCTCTACAAATATATGAAAATCGACTATTTCAATAATTTAAACAAAATGCTTTCCAGCATCAAGAACCCTTAATACTGACCCACATTATCCAGCTTCTGCAGGTTTGGCAGAATGCGTAGGACGGTGAGTCTGTAGTTGTCGCAAGTCGCACACGGATTATCGGCCAGCCACAGGCTACGTAGACGCGGCAGATGCTTCAGGTAATGAATGTCACTGAGGTTCTCTATGTTATTCTTCCGGACGTAGAGTTCCTGTAAGTTCGGACAGTGTGCGAAATGCTCAAGACTGGATACCATATTTACACTGAAAAACAAAATCAGAAAAAAAGAAGAAAAAAAATCAGGGCTAACTCTGGATGATCAGAAAATTTTGCCAAATCAACATTTTAAACTATAAAAATTGCAAAAATCCCAGTTATTTTCTAATAAAATAACATTTATTACATGAAATTTATTCGCCAAATTAAAATAAAATTCGCCATTGGCAAATTTGGCCAGTGCCAGAGCTAGCCCTGGATATAATCGTAGAAATTTCGAATATATTAATGTATTGCAAAGGGACAATATTGACAATGTGATTGCGATTATGGTGTTTGTAATATTTAAAGAAAAAATAATAATTAAGAAGAAAAGGTATTTGCCAAAAGTATTATTTAAGTCAATACAACACATAACTTAAGAAAAGATTACCCCGGCTTATACAGGTACACAAGGCAGATAATATAGAGATATAGAGTCAAATTAAAAGGTCGGCTTATCCAAGGAGTCGCCTAATCCACGGCAATAAACGGTAAACAAGAATTCTGTGAAATAAAATGTCTTGCATAATTAAACGGTCTTCTCCATGAGCAAAAGATCATTTGCTTGTTCAAAACGGTGCTACTACGCGAGTAATCAAAAGAAGTTTTAAATAGCATGGATGATCACTCGCCTTCCCTGATGAAGACTGATAAACATACACATGGTCCTGCTCATAGTTGTATCAATAGAGATTCATCTCAATGAATGTTAAAAATTGTTCTGTTAAATTATTTAATTTTATTAAACATTAAAAAAAAATTGCAGTGTAAATTTAGTCCTAACAAAAACAACAAATTAAATTCTAAAATTAAAGATGTTGTTTTTCTAAATCCATTTGGAGCCAAAAATTAGAATAAGAAATTAGCAATCAAAAATTTAAATTAATTCTGTTTATATACCATTTTTAACTGTAGATATTTGCTAAGTAATGTTTTGTTGTGTTACTAAAACAAATTATGTAATACATTTATGTTAATAATTATACTAATACTAAATAAAAAAGAAAGAATTAAAAATACATAAAGTATGTATATTCAATATGTAATCATGATAATTAACTATAATCAGATATAGCTTTCATTATTTGATATTTGTGGCATTTGGTCCTGAGAAAAACATGGCGAGTTGTACATGTAGACCAATAAACTAGAATTGGGAATGGGGTGGGTGGGAGATGGTGAAACGAGAAAAGTTGATTTAATTCTGGAACAAACTATTGTTTACATTTATCAAAATTGGTGGTGGTTAATAACTGTCTGTCCTTCCAGAAACCCACAAATACTAGTACCTTAAACTGCATACTTCCAGATTGGACATCTCTCTTACAATGCTGACATCTCTGATGTTTGACGCCCTGCAAATATAGATATCAAAGGTGACAGAAACATAATACAAACAAACAGCCTCGGTGGTGTCATGGTTAAGCCATCGGACATGAGGCTGGTAGGTACTGGGATCACAGCCCCGAATATAATTTATAAATGTTGTCAACTTAAACTGATGTAAATAACGTTATTTTTATGGGCATTTTAGCACATTTTCTATTACATCCTGGTATAACTAATATGTCACTTTGAGTGTCAACAAGCAGCCCGACTTTGCTAGATGTGATTTTTCATGTTACATTTTGTGTCATTTCTAAATAATAAAATGCTGAGTTTTGAAACCCCCCCCACAAATTCCGAAAGGCAATGTATTTTAAAGGAAATAAAACAAAAGTTTGTTTTAATGACATACATGTAGCATGGTTTTGAGCCTTTTGTTTTTGTGGAACTGAAGAATCATCTTGTTCAATTTCTTTTAAAGTTGATTTTTGTTATCGGTATTGTTGTACGTTTAAGCGGTTTGCAAGACATTATAAGAAGAAATCAGATCTAACATCATGAAACAAATACTTACATGACATAATCCCCCCCCCCTCCCCCCCCCATTACGGTAATTAACAATATGGGACTAACTTAAACACTGAGCACTATAAAACAGTACACTTGTGTACTTTTGTATTTTGACAACAACAAAAAAAAACCCACTACTTTTGGAACTGGACAGTACATTTCATGTATGTTGAAAAATTTGAAATGTTCAGCAGTTCTCGGTTTTTCTAAAAAATATTTAAAATGTATCCATTAATTTCAAAGATTTTAGGGCATACAATTTTACCTTTTGTACCCTCTGACCAGCATGTTTTTTTGCCATGGACATTTTCTTAACCTTGACTACGTACTGCCATCAAGATATCTCACCCGATGTCACACCAGTCGACATACTGTACACTGTATACAGTGCATTCCCCAATTCATATTTATAACCGATCTAAAATATCATAAAAATTATAAAACCCCACGAAAATACTGATTCAAATATGAATTTTATTTTATGTATTTATAAATTATTTAAGTGAATATATGTTAGTAAAAATTATAAACTTGTATCCACTCAACGTTTTTTGTCATAAATTAATCCAGTAGTTTAAAGGTTAAGCAAAATACGAAGTGCGTCGAATCACCGGTCGTGCCGATACACCGGACACAGCTGTATACATATTGATAGATTTAATGACTTAATCTATTTTAATTAAAGCAAAATAAACCAGTAGGCCCTAAATTGCCTGTGAAATAATTTACACATGCTAATTTGTTAAGCAGGGCCCATGCCTATAAAACTTTTAGTCCAGACTCAATCTCTAATGACATCACACACATATAATTTGTATGGCGTTGTTATGACATTACTGTCTCAGACTATTAATTTAGAGTCTCGTGTCCAAACTCTAGTTTTATAAGCACCAGCCCTGATGTCATTAGTTTACAAAATAGAATTACTTCCCTTGAATTCACAAAATTCAATTTTGATCGGTTAGAACTGAAGATTTATTTATTACTAATTAAAATTATCATTATTTGAAAAATGTTCCACCAAATCATGAAAACTGAACCTACCAACAATTTAATTTTCTAACACTTTCTAAATCTTGAGCTCTTGTTCGTGCTAGAACAAGTGCTTCTGTCAATTTCCCTGTAAACTTTTCCGTTAACGCCATATTTGTTCCTTCTATTTTAACTTCCTCCAGTGCTCAGAGAACCACACAATTGTATTATTACTAATAAGGGGATTCTCAGTTCAGTCGGTAGAGCGCTCGCCTGAAATGCCTTGATCAGGGACGGATCCAGAAGGATGGGGGGGGGGGGACACAAGATTCTAAAACGGGCAAGTTTGAATTTACCAAAGGCATATGAGCCGAGTTCGTAAAGGGAACGACATAAGCTCCGATGGGGTGAAAAAAGATCGCCTGAATAGGAAAGAACGAGTGACTTTCCTTAGTAATAACAGCTAGCTATAGTGCATCCCACAGGGAACGCCCTTTTTCACGCTATGAAATTAATTACGAATTATTTAGTTCTGAGTCGATTGTTTTCTAAATTGTACACAACAATAGTCTTCTTTTTTTGTGTCTTTTTTTTTTAATTTCCAAAACGCTTAGCTTCTTACATCAAACAAAATTGAAATTATTTACACAATATATTTGTGTAGGAAGATGGAACGGACTATATAGCTAGCTAGTTACTAAGTATATAGTTTATGTAACACGTTGAACATGTATAAGAACAAAAAAACATGAACGTTTATTTAATCTGGTAACCTAATTATAGTTTCTCTCGCGTCCCTTCAACGCAACTCTTTTGTATAACGATACCACTAGAGCACATTGATTTATTGATCATTGGCTATTGGATGTCAAACATTTGATAATTTTGACATATAGTCTTAGAGAGCAAACCCGCTACATTTCCATTTTAATAGCAAGGGATCGTTTATATACACCATCCCACAGACATGATAGTATATACCACGGCCTTTGAGCGAGCGAATAATTTTTGTATGCTCCTATACCACTAGAGTTTCGAGCATGTCCGTCCCGGGGCCTGTCTCTACATAGCCAGTGACTTGCTCTGGGACAGAAAAAATTAAGGGGACAATTTTGAAATTTACATCCAAAAATTAAATAGTGGGCCTCTAAAATTTTGATGCGCATCTCTAATTAATATAATTAATAAAAAAATAATAATAATCTACTCATTAAATTTGGTCGCTAGATTAGATCGGGCGGTCGAAAAGAAATTAGATAGATAGATAACTAGTTTAACGTGTTCCAGAGTCCGACCTCCGACAAGATCGGTGGCCTGACTCGGGATGGGAAGGGCGGGGGGAGGGGGGTAGTGTTGAAAATGGGCAGAATTTTAAAAATAGCAATTAGTAAAAACGTTAGTAGAATAAATAAAAAAATAAAAAAAGTTACGAGCCAAAAATAAAAAGAACTGACTGCTCGGCCGAATAGGGCCTATTTATATAATTTGGAGCATTTTAGAAGGACAGTCCAACAATAAATAAGAGAAAGAAGAGAGGATCGGACTATTTAATAATATTTTTTTTTTTAAAAGAAGTAATTTCGACATAAAATTTTAAACGGAGGTCTAAAAGTTTAAAGTCCGATCTATATGTCCTGAGAAAGGTTGACGCCTACGGCGAGCTGATGAGGGGTCCGGTGGTCAAGGTCGGGACTTCGTCCTTCCTGTCCATAATAGCTGGTATGACCTGGTGGTAGCCGACGCCGAAGATAGCCTTGAGGATCCTGTGGATGGTCTGGCTATCCATCTCTCGCAGCAGGATCGCTTGTCGGTAGCAGTCTCGGCGCCGGTGGGTTCGAAGTTCGAAGTCGGTACCATCCTGTAGTGGTATCCAGGCCTGGTTGAGAAACTTCCCCATCAGCTTTCTGCGTCGGTGGTGTCCCCCTGCACGCAATGCCGGAACGCTGGCTTGATCTTCTTGACTTGAAGCTTCCATGCGTCTTCCGGCTGAGCTGGGGAGGGGGGGGGGGGGGGGGGTAAGTTGGCGGCTCGGTGTCTTGTCCGTGTCTGGCTGGATGGCAGGTGTAGTGACCTTACGCTTCGCCGCAACAACAACAACAACAGTGTCCCTTGACTGCTCAAAGGGAGCGGTCGGTAAAGTTGACCGCTGCACCGGAGCAGGCGTGGAAGTCGACGCAGGAGGCGGTGGCGGCGACTGAGCCATGGCGGTGTTCAGTAGACCTGTCGTAGCGTCTAAGGTGGGCTCCGCAGGTGGCGTCGTCCTCTTCGGTCGGCGAACTTGTAGTGGGGGGGGGGGGCGACACAGACGGAACCGCCGCTGGCGGTTGAGCCTCCCGCTTTGGTCCCTCCTGAGCCGCCCCTGGCACATTTCTTCCTCCTTCTCCTCTTCTTCTTGGAGTCCGCGTCGCCGTAAACCAAAGTCACAGTCACCCGTGACCCGGTGAACTCGACGCGGTACTCCACAAGCATTCTGAAGCTTGCCATAAGTAACCCCAGGTGGGAGGGGGCAAGTTAAGAGCGCACAGCGAAACATCCAGCTTCATAGTGATCTAACAGCGGAATGACGGCCTTTGAAGGAGATACTGTCTCACCGCCACGTCAGACATAGTCCGGGAGCCAAGTCCCGATTTTAGGCCATACCCTGCAATACGAGTTAAAGTTTTTTTCTTTGGTGATTTTGGCAGACTGGGTGGTAGTCTTCAATTTCCAGGTGGATGACCGCTCGTCACCATTGAGCATTGATTAATCCTTTTCTGTTGGAACCGCAAAATCAAAAATTGCCATAAAAATGGGGGTAAGGAACACAAAAAGTCACCTAGAACCATTGTTATAGAAGATAATATATCACGTGACCCTCAAAATGTGGGTCTTGGGGAGCTCTTTATACTGATAGGTGTTATATGTAAATGGGTTCAATAATTAGGTCAACATAGGTCAAAAGGTCACATTTTGGGCATTGCCCAAAATCTCGAATACTGTTATAAACACCCTTACGTGGGCCAAGAACAAACCTAAATTGTCTCTTTTACACCTGCATCTGTTTGATTAGATACCCTGCTATGATTTTGACCAAACTATTTTTAAATATATTGCATAATGACCGCCCTGTAGGAAACGAAAGACAACCTGTCAAAAAAGTGCTAAAATAGCTATTTTTGACAGCAAAAGGGAAAATGCCCACAGTAATGCATCGAGTCAACCTAGAATAACAAATGACCTCCTTCAAATGCTTGCATTGGTTCATCCCATATTTTGACATTCAAGGTCACATTTTCAAAGTCAAAGGTCAAACAAGTAAACAGTTAGATGTATAGGAAAGATAGTTGTCTATTCTAGGTTTTATACTTGTGACACTGTCTAGCTCTAATGAGCAGACCCTATTCCAAACAGCTCTCTTTGTTAAAAATTCTTTTGACCATAGGAAAACTGTCCCAAACTGGAGAAAAAGCCCATACTTCTTTAATTTTCTAAGAATCATTTGGCTTTTTGGCCTAAAATATTTGGTCTATTGGAACCCATAACCCACATACTTAGTAGATTCAGATGCTGGCACTGTCCAGGACTATGTTTCAAATGTGAAGCAACGTCTTCAAAAACTATTACAGAACTATGAAGTGTACCTTGTTCGACCGTTACCGTGATTTTAGCACGAAATCCGGAATCAGGGGTGCAAGAGAGGCCAGAGCCAGTCAAGTCCACCATCTCAAGTTAAAGACTACATTGCCAGCCCAGAAGGTTGGACTAACTGTAACAGCGAACAAGAAGCAACTCATCCAGAGTCAGGACATACTCTTCCACACGGAAAGCACCAGTGTACACAAGCTAGTGGTCACTGCAGATAGCAACTACTGCCCTGTTGAAATTCAAAATGAAGAGATCAGAAAACTGCATGATCTCACGACAACCCACGAGGTAGCGGACTCTATTATTGTCCAGTAGGTGTTGCGGTGCAGTCTAGAAAGCAAATCCATCACAGTGATGTCTGATGACATTGATGTCTTCGTCCTCCTTGTTTACTATCATGATCAAACTGAACTCAAAGTCCCATTCATTATGGAATCCTCGATTAAAGGCAGGACGGCCATAGACATTGGTGAGACAGCAAAACAATACAGGAGGATTGTACAGGATCTCCTCCCAGCTCACGCCCTTTCGGGCTGCAACACGGTTGCCACCTACATCGGCATTAGTCTGCTGTTGGTGACATTACTGCAGACCTAATAGATGTCTACAAGCAAGCTACGACATTCATATCCGCATTCTATGGCATGAAGAATGCAGCAAATATGTCGGAGATTCGTGTTCAACTTTGGGCTGCCAAAAAATGGTAAAAGCATCACCTCGCCACCCAAACTGTGTTCACTGCTACCTACAACGGAAACATTCTTAGATAATGTAAAACGAGCGCACTACCAAGCCATTCTGTGGCGTTCACTTGAGGAAAACGACCCACCTCAACTGAATCCTGAGGACTTTAAATGGAAGAAAGAAATAGAGACCAAGACACTTACACCTGTCACACTTCCTGAAGACTTTGCAAGTCCCCCAGATTATGTTTTTACCATGATGAAATGTGGCTGTTCTAGTGATCGCCCTTGCTCAAGAAGGTGCAGTTGCAAAGATGTTGTTCTCTTACCATGCACAATACTCTGCGCCTGCTACAGCACAGGTTGTTCTAGAGAGGGTTAATTAAGTGTTAGAATTGATGTGAAAAATTGGGATAAATGAGAGTCTAGATGGTACATGTAGGCCTACAGACTACTTCATGAATAGATCAAGACTACATGTATTATCATTAGAATACATATTGCATTGACATTTGAAAGAGTTACCTGTGGGCTGGTAGAAATACCTCTAATACTTTCGATAGTGTCAACACTTTTAATATGTTGCCGAGTACAGTCACTTTCGGCTCAACCTAAAAGAACTACATTTTGTGAAAGTGAGTGGCATTGCAAATGCAGTTATCGTCTATGAAATCAAGTGCACTTGATTGACTTTTGATCTGACCCCCCCCCCCCCCCCCCCCCCACACACACACACACACTTCGTTGCCTAAACCAAACCTCCCAAAGTACCCAGCAGTCTGATAAAGATAGTTCGATTAAGAGTGAATATAATGCATTTGATATTGTAAATGATCCCTTATAGTTTTGGCAATTTTCATAAACAGATTTGGTGATTTCTAAAAAGGGTCTAATTTTTTAAACCATTAACAATCGAATGCCTTCCTGGGCTTGCAACCAATTTTGAAAACTCCCTAGGTGTGTAGTGAGGCTTTTGAGGATACTACATTAAATAAAGCACAATATATCCAATACCTGTAATATTGACAATTTTCTATCAAAACACTCATAATTAAAAAGGGCCAAGAATCATGTGACTCTTTTATCCCCTGTGACCCCTGCACATAAATAGGTAAACATCCTAAGCCATAGCCATCCAAAAGAGGATGAAAGCAGTTATGTTTTAAGGAATCATTAGTTATTCTAGGTTGATTGGCTGAATTACTGTGGGCATTTTCCCTTTTCCTGCAATAGTTTTTGAAGACGTTGCTTCACATTTGAAACATAGTCCTGAACAGTATCAGCATCTGAATCTACTAAGTATGTGGGTTATGTCTGTTGGTTATGGCATAGCTTTGGTTCCAATAGACCAAATTTACAAAGTACACCAAATATTTTAGGCCAAAGAGCCAAATGATTCTTAGAAAATTAAAGAAGTATGTTTTTTTTCTCTCCAGTTTGGGACAGTTTTCCTATGGTCAAAAGAATTTTTAACAAAGAGAGCTGTTTGGAGTAGGGTCTGCTCATTAGAGGTAGACAATGTCACAAGTATAAAACAATGTCACACGTATAGTGTTGCCATCTTTGTTTTAGTGTGTTACTAACTGCTGCCTGATTCTACTGACTTAATTTACCACGACAACTATCTTTCCTATACATCTAACTGTTTACTTGTTTGACCTTTGACCGTAAAAATGTGACCTTGAATGTCAAAATTTGAAGGAGGTCATTTGTTATTCTAGGTTGACTGGCTGCATTACTGTGGGCATTTTCCCTTTTGCTGTCAAAAATAGCTATTTTAGCACTTTTTTGACATAGGTTGTCTTTCGTTTCCTACAGGGCGGTCATTATGCAATATATTTAAAAATAGTTCGGTCAAAATCATAGCAGGGTATCTAATCAAACAGATTCAGGTGTAAAAGAGACAATTTAGGTTTGTTCTTGGCCCACGTAAGGGTGTTTATAACAGTATTCGAAATTTTGGGCAATGCCCAAAATGTGTGACCTTTTGACCTATGTTGACCTAATTATTGAACCCATTTGCATATAACATCTATCATTATAAAGAGCTCCCCAAGACCCATATTTTGAGGGGTCACGTGATATATTATCTTCTATAACAATGGTTCTAGATGACTTTTTGTGTTCCTTACCCTCATTTTTATGGCAATGTTTGATTTGGCGGTTCCAACAGAAAAGGGTTAATCCAGAGAATTGCTCAAGGGTGACGAGCGGTCATCCACCTGGAAATTGAAGACTACCACCCAGTCTACCAAAATCACCAAAGAAAAAAACTTTAACTCTCAGTGCAGGGTATGACCCCTCGGCACCCGGACTAACAACAAACCGAAGTCATGGCGCCCCTTACCATCTGGGGAAGGGAGATACTGTCTCGCCGCTACGTCAGACAACACACCGAAGTCATGGCGCCCCTTACCATCTGGGTAAGGAGATACTGTCTCACCGCCACGCCAAACAAACCGAAGTCATGGCGCCCCTTACCATCTAAAGAAGTCAGATACTGTCTCGCCGCCACGCTAGACAACAGGCCGAAGTCATGGTGCCCTTTACCATCTGGGGAAGGGAGATACTGTTTCACCGCCACGCCAAACAACAGGCCGAAGTCATGGCGCCCTTTACCATCTGGGGAAGGGAGTTACTGTTTCACCGCCACGTCAGACAAGCGGAAGTCATGGTACCCCTTATCATCTGGAGAAGGAAGGGAGATACTGTTTCACCGCCACGTCAGACAAGCGGAAGTCATGGTACCCCTTATCATCTGGGGAAGGAAGGGAGATACTGTTTCACCGCCACGTCAGACAAGCGGAAGTCATGGTACCCCTTATCATCTGGGGAAGGAAGGGAGATACTGTTTCACCGCCACGTCAGACAAGCGGAAGTCATGGTACCCCTTATCATCTGGGGAAGGAAGGGAGATACTGTTTCACCGCCACGTCAGACAAGCGGAAGTCATGGTACCCCTTATCATCTGGAGAAGGAAGGGAGATACTGTTTCACCGCCACGTCAGACAAGCGGAAGTCATGGTACCCCTTATCATCTGGAGAAGGAAGGGAGATACTGTTTCACCGCCACGTCAGACAAGCGGAAGTCATGGTACCCCTTATCATCTGGAGAAGGAAGGGAGATACTTGATGCGCGGTCGGTACCCCTTGGGATCGCCAGTCAGACAAGACGGTATGTCATCGGGAAGGGAGATACTTGATGCGCGGTCGGTTTGGGATCGATCCACATCGGTGGACCCATTAGGTTATTTCTCTTTCCAGCCAGTGCATCACGACTGGTATGTCAAAGGCCGTGGTATGTGATATCCTGTCTGTAGTATGGTGCATATAAAAAATCCCTTGCTACTAATGGAGAAATGTAGCTGGTTTCCTCTCTAAGACTATATGTCAAAATTACCAAATGTTTGACATCCAATAGCCGATGATTGATATATCAATGTGCTCTAGTGGTGTCGTAAAACAAACAAACTAACTTTGTATGGCTCGCACAATGAAATGGGTATCTGAGAATGATTTAGAAGAGTACACAAAATAATAAAGCTTCCACCTATTAATGTTAGAAAACATTCAATGAAGATCAGGTGGGCGGGACGTAGCCCACTGGTACAGCGCACACTCGACGCGCGGTCGGTCTGGGATCGATCCCCGTCGGTGGACCCATTGGGCTATTTTTCGTTCCAGCCAGTGCACCACGACTGGTATATCAAAGGCCGTGGTATGTACCACCCTGTCTGTGGGATGGTACATATAAAAGATCCCTTGATGCTAATCGAAAAGAGTAGTCCATGAAGTGGCGACAGCGGGTTTCCTCTCTCATTATCAGTGTGGTCTATAACCAAATGTTTGACGCCATATAACCGTAAATAAAATGTGTTGAGTGCGTCGTTAAAAAAAAACATTTCCAGATACTGCACTGAGTAAATTGTACTCAATTCTAAGCATGACCCAGTTAAAACAAAAAAGGTTAAACTGAGTATCATGGGTCCAAAAAACACTGTGAACTGCATAGAGTCTGAAGAAATAAAACAACAACTTTTACTGACAAAGCTAAAAAAAGATTTCTTTAATAATTCAGTTTCTAAAAGTACAAATCTGGAAACACCTAAAACATTACACCATGTATAAAGTTGATAATTCAATTCAATTCAATTTAATGCATATGACCAAACAAGCTGGTATCAGCAAACAGATAAAAAACAAACAAACATACAACAACAATTAATAATAATAAAAATATTAATGTACATGCCAGACGGAGAAACACAATTTGTATTATATTTGCAGGAATAAAGTATATTATAAAAGTAAATGGTTAAAGTACTTGGAAATAATTAAATAAATAATTATCTAACAGTAAAACAACCACAAATACTTTGGAAATATTAGAAGCTCTAAATCAACATTTTGTAAACATATCAAAACCATTCCCCAATACAAATTCAGATACACTCAGGACATACAATTGCCGATGATTAATAAATCAATGTGCTCTAGTGATGTCGTTAAACAAAACAGTTTGGGTTTTTTCATTCTCACAGTTCCTACCCATTCACAGTTCCTTTAGTCATCAATATATTGCAGACTATCAATAAAATAGCCTAATAAATCAATATGTATCGATGGTATTTGTCCTAAGCTAATCATTTCCATTCATTCATTTTCCTGCTTTTAAGCAATTAAGATTCAAGCACGCTGTCCTGGGCACACACCTCAGATATATGAGCTGTCTATCCAGGACATGTGGTTAGTTGTTAGTTGTTAGGGGTTAGTTGTTAGTGAGATAAAACTCGCTATGGGTGGAAGCCGGTACCGGGCTGCGAACCCAGTAACTACCAGCCTTATGCGCGATGACTTAACCACGACATCACCGAGGCCGGTTAAGTTACTAAAAACATGTAAGGAATATATAGTGACTTGGTGGACCATCAGATTGTGCAATAAAAACTTCAGCTTTCATTCTTTCCTGAACTTATTTTCGTACTTATATCCAATTAAGGTTCAAGCACGCTGTCCTGGACACACACACACACACACACACACACACACACACACACACACACACACACACCTCAGCTATCTGGACTGTCTGTCTAGGACAGTGGGTTAGTGGTTAAGTGTTAGTGGTTAGTGAGAGAGAAGAGGGTGTAGTGGCCTTACACCTCGAGTACCCGACACTCGATCATGATGAGACTAAGAAATAAAGTAAAAATATCATTATGCATCTTAATTCCAGCGGGGTTGAGACGTAGCCCAGTGGTACAGCGCTCGCTCGATGCGCGGTCGGTGTGGGATCGATCCCCGTCGATGGGCCCATTGGGCTGTTTCTCGTTCCAGCCAGTGCACCACGACTGGTATATCAAAGATCGTGGTATGTACTACCCTGTCTGTGGGATGATGAATATAACAGATCCCTTGCTGCTAATCGAAAAGAGTAACATATGAAGTGGCTACAGCGGGTTTCCTCTCTCATTATCTGTATTGTCCTTAACCATATGTCTGACGCCATATAACCGTAAATACAATGTGCTGAGTGCGTCGTTAACTAAAACAATTCTTTCTTTCTTTTTTCTTTCTTAATTCCAGCGCTGAACATGGACGCTAAAATCATGCCATTGAATTGCATTTCACACATTCGACTTTTGTTTTCCCTCCATGTCTCATAGACCTTTAATGTATCTGGTATTAAGCATATGGGGAAATGACGTAAAGCTATATATTTCAAGGCATACTGTCACGGATTTAAGGATCTTATTTCTCTAAAAATGGATAGTAAATAAAAATTACATTAATTGTTGGAAACCAAATCTAGCTATCGCATCACCTTAACTGAACCATGATGGAGTGAAATCCATGTCAACCCTCTCGGCAATTTTAGTTTTTGAATTATGGACCATTGCCATAATTCAATTACTTTTTACAAAATATCATTAATAAATGGAGTATGGTGGTTATGAAGATGGTTGAATAGAGTACATTTAGGGACAAATGAAATTATTTTTGTTCAGGTAATACTGTGTTGGACCATTTAATAGGTCAGTTGTCTGTGGCAATATGCCTTTAAATGAGAGTGCTTTTTCTTGCACGAGTACTCGAGTCCTTTTAACGGACTCGAGTCCTTCTAGACTCGGGCCCGAGTACTCGAGTACTCATGGAGACCGTACTGCTATACATTTGTTGCAATAGATTGTCGATGTATGAGGCTGTACGATCTGTTATATCTGTCTAGGAGTTGTCCACTAAACAGTCTAAAAAAGTTTTCTTTTACTTTGGATTTATTTTCATGGTTTGAAAATGTCCTATAGTGATGGAGCAATCCTTGTTTAGCTTCAACTATAATCTCTTTAAAACCTTTTGCTATGTTCCAAACAAAATGGATTCCGCCAATGCGCACTCTTGTGGGCAAAACGATGTACTTCATTCTTTTTTTAGGAACCCAAATATACTTTTCACGCCACACCTTCAACAACGTATACAGCTGGAGCTGTTTTGCACTCTGACCGTCCTTGAACTTTGCTACGTCATCCGGCCATTGCAGATGAAAGAGAGAGTGTCGAAACAAGATGACTCCCGTCTTGGGTTTGTGAGTCAGCATGGAATTAATAAGACGTGGTAACGTTTTGTCCTTGTATGGGACGAGGAATTCGTCTAGGTCTTTAACAATGATATATATCGATCTCCCTCTGTTTGAGTAGATGCAGTCATTAATGACTGCCATCTGCCCAAAATAATGAATGTCCGTCACAGGCATATTCCACGCTTTGACATCCAGAATTCCTTGATTACGATAGTAGTTTAAAATGGCTTGGACTCTAGCTCCTATGGAAAGATTATAGATGACAAAATGTTCAACGCCTAAAAGTTGGTCTACCTCCATAGTTTGAATAGATTCTGTTTCGTTGTTGTATTTCGAATGGATGGCCGGGAAACACACGGTGAGGTTGTAGCGGAATGGTTCTGGGTACTTGACCAACAGTCTGTTTGCTAGATAGGTGCTGTTTTCTCCAGTTATTGACACGGCATACGGGTTTCTTCTGTCCGAACCGCTGATGTTGCAGATGACGAACAAAACAGTGTATCTGAAAGTATAACAAGAGGTCCATGGCCCTGAACGGTCATCTGAGTAAATTGTCGACCCCATCTACCACTCATGAAATGCAAGGACTCCCAGTCTCTCTCTCTCTCTCTCTCTCTCTCTCTCTCTCTCTCTCTCTCTCTCTCTCTCTCTCTCTCTCTCTCTGTTTCTCTCCCTCTCTGTTTCTTTATCTCTCTCTGTCTATCTCTCTCTCTCTGTCTCTCTCTCTTTCTCTCTCCCCCTTTCTCTCTGTCTCTCTTTCTCTCTGCCCCTTTCTCTCTGTTTCTCTCCCTCTATTTCTTTATATCTCCGTTTCTCGCGCGCGCGCGTGCGTGTGCGCGTGTGTGTATGTAGTCTATGTTGGAGCAAAAAAGGATCACCCACATAACCATGAGATAATATTCTTTTCTTTGGGACTATACAATTGGTCAGTTCTGTTATTTTAGATGGGAAAGTCTACTTAATAGTTTTACAGACTTATTTACGGAAATAAAGCACGACGGCTGATAATGTCCATTACCATTTTAGGGGTGACAGGTTATTAAATAATACAGCTACGTATTCTTGTGTCTAGACGGAGGTAATTAATTGTTTTGTCTGATTACCTACCAAATATACATCTGCCAATCAGGAAGCACTGGTGGAGGCAATTAACTAAGAAACACTCCGTTTATCATTTCAGTACGTAGGTTAAGGAATGGACAAAACATAATACGGTTATTTCGACTTCTGTTCTATCCACTTTGACAAAGGCGGTTTATTTTGTATTGAAAAATAATATATATTTATTGTTGGCTTACTAGGATGAATATTACTACGCAAAATTCCCGTACGTTTGTTTCTTCAGTTCTAAGACTAATTCACGTTAAGTATTACGTAACCACCAGGTCGCCAGAGGGCGTATTCACTATGATGGAACAAACTGGCTGCGGTTGTTACATATAATAGCCGTCACATTTAATCATTTTGTTAATTAAATATTATAATATACGTTTTGATATTAAGCAGTAATGTGCATAATATATATAGTTGAAAATGCATACCAGTCCAAAAGCCTTCCACGAGCATTCCTTTTTCCATTTAGGTGTCACGCCATAGATAGAACTGTAGATAAAAAGTGTTGTGCGGCGTTGTCAAAAAACCACAATAATCTTTGTTCCGGTAGTCTAGTAGAAACATTTGCAAAGCAAAAACTAATATGCTGTAATAGCCACCAAGATAATATATCGCAGTGTGCTGATAGGCCGGGACAAAACGGACTGCAAAGACTTTGTTCATTTTAAAACCGGAAATTTCATTTCATTTGACGTTCACGCGTATTTGCATAAACAGAATCACATAATACATGTATTATAACTGACTGAATGTTGAGGTCAAATGTTATTCTAACTCTCTCTCTCTGTCTGTGTCTGTGTGTGTGTGTGTGTGTGTGTGTGTGTGTGTGTGTGTGTGTGTGTGAGGGGCGTAGCGTGATCTGGACCGGGGGGGGGGGGGGGTCTATTTTGTTTTTGCACCACCAGAAACTCCATATGTATAAACCTGTATGTTTTAGATCTGAAAGCGGACCATTTGTTTCAGCGTGTGTGTGTGTGTGTGTGTGTGTGTTTCGTCCGAACCCCCTAGCCTACGCCCTGTGTGTGTGTGAAACACTTATCTTATGTAAAGCTGCCGTGTATAGAATTGCTTCAATATTTAAACGTTTATGACATCTGTTTTGTTTTCTTAATTGTTTTATGTCAAAAAAAATCTCCTCATATGCCGTAGACTATGGCCTGAATGTAAAAAATAAAGTTCAGTTCAGGTATGTTCAGTTATTAATAAGCGAAAAGGTGAACATTTCCCGGAATGGTGGGGGGGGGGGGGGGGCATGGTCCCCCCCCCCCCCCCCCCCCCCCCGAGTACGTTCAGGTGTGCTCAGGACAGCGTGCTTGAACTTTAATTGGATATAAGCTCAAAAATAATTTGAAAGGAAAGGACAGGAGTGTTACATGTTGTAATTCCGATATTCTTGACTTTACGATTATGAAACAATAATGAATTAAGACTCATATATACATGCTTAGGTGCGCAGACTTAGGTGCCACCAGTGTACTAGACGCGGCGTGTGCGTGCGGTCTGCCTGTTGGATCTGACGTGTCTGCGGCTTGCGTTTTGTACATAAACACCATACACGCTTAATTATTTCATTGCAGCTGGCCGCATAACGTTTTTCAGACGCACACTTCGCATGCATCCAGTCTAGACACTCTCATTGAACCTTTCAACCCCGAGGCACTGGAAACCTGGACAATGAAGCCCAAAAACCTAGAGATTTCAGTAAAAACCCAGGGCCCCATTTTACGAAGCGATCTTAGCGCCAAGGTGACCTTAAGTGCATAACTACCTTACGCAGTTACGGTGATCTTAGCGATAAGATCGCTTCGTAAAACGGGACCCAGGAGATTGACCTATACATACATATCAACTGCCAAGCAAAATAAAGTGGTCGTTCTTTTGCATAGAAAACAATATTTGACAGGTGACGTCAGGGAATTTTCACCTCTAACTCACGCGTGCAACCTCTCAACGAGAATGCGTGACTGGTAGTGATAACCTTATTTGGCATTGATCTTCTAAATATGGATTGTTGTGTCCAGTCCTCTCACTTTATTTGTTATTTCTGGCAGGATTGGCCAAGAACTCGACAGAGCAAGAACAGAAATTGTTTTAACTACAATGGATTTTTGTCATATGAGAAAAACCGTGAGATTTTCGAGAACCCCCCCCCAAAAAAAAAGCACAGAAAAAAACCGTGAGATTTTCGAGAACCCCCCCCCCCCCCCCCCCAAAAAAAAAAAGCATAGAAAAAACCGTGAGATTTTTTAAAAACCCGTGCGATTTTCGCGGCTTACCGTGAGAACGTGAGATTTTGAAAACCGCGAGACTTGAGAGGTCTGCTAATGTATTTCGATTTATTTATTTGAGCCGGACCGCACGAACGCTCCGCACCCAGTCTATAAGAGCTAATATAGATGCATATAAATGTAAAAGGGAGCCAAATATGGGAGCTTCATCAATGATAATCAGGGCCGTACCCTAATCAAAATCCATGGGGGGAGGGGACACTACTTTTTATAAACAAATGAAACACTATACAAATTAAACCCTGAGATGTGTATGCTATTTTGTGAGTTAAAAAAACAGAAAAGAAAAAAAAACGGTGATATCCTCAGGGGGAAACTGCCCCCCGCCCCCGCTCCCGGATGGTACGGCTCTGATAATGCACCTTTAACGTAAATATTTTGAAAAACAATTTCACCTTTTATTCTTGTTTTCCGGTAAAATTTCCACCCTGGCTTGTCGCTCTTCCAAACACGTGGAATTGACAGACCACTGTACAACACAGACCAGGTGATGCTGTGCTGACGTCGTCCCGACACCGATAATTCGGATGAATGGCACGGTGTTATTTTCGTCGTCGACGTCGTAGTCGTAGTATGCAGAATACACAAACATGCCGGTGGCGACGTCAGTGTTGACCCACACTTGAGAGGTGATACTGAAATCTTCATAATTCGGGTTTCTTCTCCACCGTTTCTCGCCGCTGAAAGCACATCCAACAAGTGGCACGGGTGTTTCGCGGACTCTCGGACGAACAGACATATCTTGATAATCTCTTGACTTTGTCAAAACGATGTTTGTGGTCGCCGAATCTCCTTCATAATGATATCGAGTTACATGCATTTTACTTACAACATACATGAATGTACAAACAGACACCAAAATCCATATTCCTAAAGCAGAAAGTAGCAGGTTTTGAAAACCTTTTGACCACTTTTTAAATCCACTTTTCATTTCGCCGTTAAATTTTATCTTCAAAAGTGCCGTTTGAAAGTAATTTTGGACAAAACTAATTATTCCAGCCCCGGGGAATGAATATATAACGGTAGCTATAAATCTGAACGAAAAAAACGTTATCCAAAACCGTTATCCAAAATCGTTAACTGTAATAAAGGCCGTATTTCTGCACAATACAGTGTAGTGGTTTAGTGCCAAGGTTTATCATAGACGGTGTTATGCGTGCTGGTCTTTACAATTTTAAATTGCTAAAACGGACGTAAGGAGTTAAATTAACTGCAGGGCCGACCAAGGGCGGATCCAAACTTTGTAAAGGAGGTTTTAAAGGCAAATGAGCTGATCGCCTAAAGAGAGCGAGATCATTGGTGTATGTGTATGGGGGTTCTGGGCATGTTCCCTAGAACATTGTTTAAATCAAGCACGGCGGAAGCAAGTTAACATTGGGGGTGAGGGTTGGGGTGGGCGTGGGCGTAGGGGCGGGGGCTGACAAATCGATGATCAAAACAAAGTTTCCAAGGAAGTTCTGGGGGTATGCTCTCCCATACAATTTTGAAAACTACAAGTAAAATTAATCTCAGCCTTAACATTTACTACGAATAATATTTTTGATTTAGAATTATTGGGGGGGGGGGGGGAAGGGGGGCTCTAGAACCCCTACGCGTCAGGGCAATTTAGTGTTGTATACTGTGGATAATGAATTTTATCCCGACCCCCTCAAATCTTCAAAAGAGCGGTGGGCGGGGGTCACAGGACTTCCCCACGATTCCCTTGTGGATAATGAATTTTACCCCGACCCCCTCAAATCTTCAAAAGAGCGGTGGGCGGGGGTCACAGGACTTCCCCACGATTCCCTTGTGGATAATAAATTTTACCCCGACCCCCTCAAATCTTCAAAAGAGTGGTGGGCGGGGGGTCACAGGACTTCCCCACGATTCCCTTGTGGATAATGAATTTTACCCCGACCCCCGCAAATCTTCAAAAGAGTGGTGGGCGGGGGTCACAGGACTTCCCCGTGACTCCCATGTGAATCCGCCAACAGCGGCTCTATCATTTGACCGGGGCGGGACGTAGCTCGGTGGTATAGTGCTCGCCTGATGCGAGATCGGTCTGGGATCGACCCCCGTCGGTGGCCCCATTAGCTATTTCTCGTTCTAGCCAGTGCACTACGTTTTCTCTCTAAGACTACATGTATATATCAAAATCACAGAATGCTTCACATCCAATAGCCGATGATTAATAAATCAATGTGCTCTAGTGGTGTCGTTAAACAAAATAAACTTTAAATAAACTTTAACTATTATTTGACCAACTGGGTGTATAGTGTAAGTAAGTATGAAGTATTATTAATTATATGTATATTTTTTAAACTGTACTTGAAAATATGTATTTTAAACAATTTGTTTTTCTAACAAAACGGGGGTGGGTGCACAATTTGTTTTTAGGTAATGGCTTTTTTCAACGGGAAATACTATAAATAGGGCCTACTGGTAATACTAAACCAGATAATTTCCGGCTGGGTCAAAGTTCGAGGTGCACCCGAACTTTTGATAGAGCAAAGAAAGAAACATTTTTTATTTATCGACGCACTCAACACATTTTATTTACGGTTATATGGCGTCAGACATATGGTTAAGGACCACACAGATTTTGAGTGGAAACCCGCTGTCGCCACTACATGGGCTACTCTTTCCGATTAGCAGCAAGGGATCTTTTATTTGCGCTTCCCACAGGCAGGATAGCACAAACCATGGCCTTTGTTGAACCAGTTATGGATCACTTGTCGGTATAAGTGGTTTACACCTACCCATGAGCCTTGCGGAGCACTCACTCAGGGTTTGGAGTCGGTATCTGGATTAAAAATCCCATGCCTCGACTGGAATCCGAACCCAGTACCTAAAAGCCTGTAGACCGATGGCCTAACCACGACGCCACCGAGGCCGTTTTTTTGATAGAGCAGTTAATACCACAAGTAATACACATTGGTGAAAAATGTGAGTGTGTTAGTTGTAAAAAAAATCTGTTTTGTCTGGGCCAAAAATGTATGCAATTTTATTTCATCTAGTACCACTGTGTCAAGTAGCCTTGTGCTTAAAACATGTATGGGGTACCTTTAAAAAAAAAAGTACTCAAATTTTATGCGGAACTAGGTTAGTCATAGACGCTACCCGTTACTTCTGAAATGAGCAGCCTAAACACCTTTTTTTCTTCTGATTCACTTTAAGGGTGAGGGGTGGTAATATTTATATTCGTGGCGTTTATGTCAATTGATACGCTGTAGGTATCTTAGCCACATATGTTACTATTGTCATCTACGGGATTTGATATGGTCGTATACACCCTGTTAAAATCATAAACATAATACGTCATTATATTATTGCGTCGGGATAGGTACATTCTAAAATGCCTATTGTTATAAATGCGTCTGACAAATGCCACTTTTAAAGATCACAACAAAAAAACAAAAACAAAAAAATTATGAGTTGTTTTCTCAGTATTTACTTTAGTTTTAATTCACTAAATATATCACTAAAACAGTAGCAGTTGGCATTTGTTTTATTTTGTCAGTCAAACCAGTGGAAGCTAGCCAGTTGTGTTAGTCAGTAGTAATTCCCTGTACCTCTTATGCGAACTATTTGATTGGTTCCCAACGTGGCCATTTGGTTTATTGTGAAACGCATAAACCAGTCTAGCGGACGTTTTTCCTTTCGGTCTGGCTGAACGCAGCCCAGGTGTGGAGCTAACATAGTAGTGGTGTAACAATACACCGAACTATCGATGTTGCGATAGACAATGCCTCGACAGCAATACATCGATAACTATCGCAATTAATTGTATGCTCAACTATCGATAGTTTCAACAGTATGCATAGTGAAATATGGTCTACGACCAACGCATGATTTCACTACCTAGTGACATTATAAATGAGTACAAACACATACATACATACATACATACATACATACACGTACGCACACTCACACATACATACCTACATACATACGGATAACTACATAGCTCAGAACGTATCGTGGCAAGTCTGCAGGTTGCGGGCGATTCGGCGCCACAGGTTCTAGACAATTTGTGAGGCCAGAAAGAATTTAATTATCCCCTGCGCCAGTGCGTTAATATCTATGTATGTAACAGTCAAACCCGACATGCATACAATATATAGATATTCATACTTCAATACATATATAAATTCATACATACATATTGGAAGACTAAATTAAATAGTTTTGCGAAATATCTATTTATATTGCTGTTATCAAGCGACTTAAGAATTCACAATACTATTGCAATACTATCACAACGATCGCAATACTGTTGATCATAATTGACAGCACTTTCTATGGACATTGTTAAAATGTGGACCCTATGACTCAGGCCCGTACACAGAAATTTATATGGGGAGGGGGGGAGGGGTGCGTAATCGACGACGGAGAATCGGAGTTGCTAGGGGGGTCTGGGGCATGTCCCCGCCCCGAAATTTTTTAAAATCTAGAATGCAGAAGATGCATTTTCCTGCATTCTGGGACGGACCTCGGCAGACTATGGGTGGGGTGGGGTGGGGTGGGGGGGTGGGTGGGTGGGGGGGGGGGGGTGCGTACGGGCCTGAATTACTAATGCAGTATTTTTTAAACTACACTATGTTCATGTACGCATAATTATCATAGACGATATATGAGCCATCACAAGCGAAAACCTACAACTTAGCATGACGTCAGAAACCTAGTAAACGCGGCTCAAAGTTTGATGTCACATGTAAACGCGGAAGTATAAGTTGACATGCTGTTTGCGTTGTTTGTTTTGAAGAATTTAGAAGATGACATCTTCTTCTTTATACGAAGATCAGTTTGAAGTAAACATATATCTGTATGTACAATAGTGTTTGGTTACTATTTTGTATTTTATACCTGAGAACATTGGTCGAGATCGTTAGCGATACCATCAGTACTTTGATCAATACACATTTACAAGCATAGGGAGAAGTCCTATATATCGATATGGTATGCAAGTATCACACGTTTTTATAACGTACATGATTATACATAACATAAAGTTCAGCAACTTTTCCAGAAGTTAAATACAATATTCATAAGTTAGACCAAACATCAAATTAGGATCGTATCGGGTTGCATGGGTCTACCACTCGGTTTGGCCTACCTGTGCTGTCGACTACAATCAACGCCACTATTTCTACTCCTTTTTCTGTTTATAATCTAAATAC
This sequence comes from Gigantopelta aegis, assembly GCF_016097555.1. NCBI lineage: Eukaryota > Metazoa > Mollusca > Gastropoda > Neomphalida > Peltospiridae > Gigantopelta > Gigantopelta aegis. The sequence continues at coordinate 10,147,087 of NC_054709.1, read as the reverse complement.
TGAAAACTAAATCATTTCCTACAACAACAAAAATATATCTGTAACAATACTACATTTTTAGTTATTTATTTTGCCATCGTTTGCAAACAAATTTACTGTCGTCTGCACACACATTGCGGTACGGTAACAGAAACGTAAACTTCATTTATATACCTTTATTATACGTCATGATGTCATTGCATAAGCTAGCCTGGAGATTAACATGCGGAGGTATAGTAGATCAATTCTCGAAAGGTTGTTTCTCCCTCAACCAATTTTACTATTATTATTATTATTGCTGTGTGTGTATGTGCGTGCGTATTAAATTATTATAATATCTGTTCACTTTACTCACTTCACATCATTTGTCACTGGCGTAGGAAACGGGGGGGGGGGAGGGGCAAGGGTGGGCATGTGCCCCCTCCCATTTCAAATATTTTGCTTTATATTTGCTTTATAATAGTGTAACAGTGTGTAAATATAAAAGTGTGCCCCCCACACACACACTTTTTGGCATCTTCCTACGCTCGTGTTTGTATAGAAGGAGTTGGTTTTCTTTCCTTACAGATGTATATTTTAATTTTACAAGAGCCTGAAGTAGGCCTACTTTTTGAGGCGCATTTTGGAATTCAAAATAGAAAACCAAGACTAAGAACAGTGGAAACGGAAGAAACAGTATCTGTATTAGATGATGAGCGGGACGTAGTCCAGTGGTAAAGTGCCCGCCTGATGCGCGGTAGGTCTGGGATCGATCCCCGTCGGTGGAGCCATTGGGCTATTTCTCGTCCCATCAAGTGCACAACGACTGGCATATCAAAGGCCGTGGTATGTGCTATCCTGTCTGTGGGATGGTTCCTATAAAACATCCGTTGCTACTAATAGAAAATGTAGCGGGTTTCCTCCGTAAGACTATAGGTCAATATTACCAAATGTTTGACATCCAATAGCCGATGATTAATAAATCAATGTTCTCTAACTTTAACTTTAACTGTATTGGATGAATATGATAAATACAGTCCAGTAGATGTTGACAATAATACTGAACATAGAATCAAACACTTATCTGATGATAACACCAGTGAGCAGAATGACACTGAACCTGATCCAATTAGCACAAGTTACAGAGAGGATGCATTGGATTGTCTTTTAGAAAATAATCTGAAAATCAAATTTATTAACATATTTTGAAGCTGAAGGAAATGGAAAAAGAGCAGAAGGAAATGTATGGCCTACATAATATTCTCGCTGAGTAAAAATTAAAGGAGGGCGTATATGCTAGCCCGAGTACTTGGGCTACGTGTAGGCCTATCGTTGGGTATTGGTCGACTTTGCAAAAAGACATACCCCTTGTTTTAATATTATTTTAATAAAGATTTCAAGATATCTAAAAAAAAATAAAGGTGATCCACTAAATTGGGATATCATGTCTGTGTTCTTTTTATTTCTTCATCGAATGAATCGATCGCACTGATATCGCCAGGTGATAAAACGTAGTTTCGTTTTTGTAAAGGCGGTGTATATATAATTTGGCATCCAAGAAAAATACTTTTAATGATGAACACTACCACTTCCGTTATTTTTATAAGCGGTGATACCCCCAAAATGATAAGTTTCTAATATTTTGTAAAGAATTGCCGAATAAATAAATGACTAATTAAAAATCATCAGTTATTAAATTTAGTAATTTTGAACATTGGGAATTTTTCAGTTCTACTTGCTTTTGGGACGGGGCCTATGATTGGTACCCGAGTATGCTTGGATAAATCCCTGATACTATTCAACACTGTCAACAGACCGCAAAGAATTATGGGTAAATTGTGGGTTAAATGTGTACACATAAAATTGGAGTTATGCTGATTTTCTTATGACACTGAATCACCCAGAGTAAATGAAATTATTTAGTTACAAGCTGTTGTAGGTATGTGATAAGCTGGTGGACAAATGAATTTGTTTTCTGATTTTTTTCACTGCATGCATACATACATACATACATATGTACGTACACATATACATACATACGTTACATACACTACATACATACATACATAACATAACATAACATAACATAACATAACATTACATTACATTACACACACACACACACACGCACGCATGTATATACTGCGTATATATATATATATATATATATATATATATATATATATATATATATATATATATATATATTCCGAAATGTTTTTTTCAGATGCTGTGGATGCACCGGTTCTATTTTCACCTGTTAGCCCTTAGACATCAGATCCTCCTTCCAAGAGTTCAACCCCAGTACGATCACCTATGAATGATCCTAACTGGACCCGGGAGTGGCCCATTCCCTGGGAAAGAATGTCTAGTGCCATTAAAAAATCTATGAATAGAGGTTACCGACCAGCACGTAGAGATCGTCAGCAGATGGTGAGACTACTGATCGATTGTGTCACTGAAACATGTGAAAAACCAAATAGACGTTGTCTATCAACTATCGCGGAACGAATTGTGTAGCAATATCTCATTTCGTTTCAGGACAAAATTGAAGGAACTATTATTGATAGCGGGTATGATTCCTTACTGAAACAGCTAGTTAGTCGAGTTGAAAATATCAATCGTTCTCATCAACCATCTAAACGCAGATTGCAAACAGATTCAAGTAATGAGTGATTGCTGCCTCTTACCAGCCCACAGAGAGACAGTTATGGATGTGTCAGTTGACAACCACCTGCACTTAATGTTGATGAGATGGCACTGGCCTTAGAAAAGCAGCAGACTATGAAAACTTTGTTTCTAGGGAATCCTGCTTAGTGGGTTGTGTCAGCCAATGTAAACATGATGAAATCTACCTTTTCACTTCAAAGTAAGCAAATCAATTCTGGAGCTAGTGTTCGGAAGGTTCTACGAGACCAGCCATTTCTTTTCCATACCGAAGGCATGCTATCTCACTTTAAGACACTAGTTGGCATCGACTTAAAATCAAGACTGACAGAAGGTTTTAGAACAAAAGGTCCAAGAATCTTGGCAATCATGAAATCTGTCTCTGTTGATCAGAAAAAGATTAACAATGTTTTGAAGGATCTTGATCTAACACCGAATGACTGTCAAAACAATAAAGGGTGGCTACCAGCAATAGTTTGTCTCATTATGGCTCACTTCAAAGAGGATGTAAACATTTTATTCAAAGTTGTTGATGAAACAATATCAGAAGATGGCATAACTAACATAACAACCTTAGAAGATACAAAAGCATGCATAAACGCTCGTGGACACGTTTTAGTGAATGCAGAATATTTTCAACTATGTGTTGGAGAGGTTGTCATTTCCCACAAAATACCGCAGTTCATCACCTTGCTTTCCATGCTATTCGCATCTTATTACTGCATGAACCTGCCATATCCAAAAGAGGCATCTGCAACCCTCGAGTTCATACAACGCTGTTTTGTAGGCATCAATCCGTGACGAGGAACTAAAGTTGCAAGGACAAAAAAGAAGACTTACGCCATCAACCCAAAAGTGTTGTCGATGATCAATGACTTGGCCAACTTTGAGTGGACAAACTGAACGATCAGCTGCTATGGTGTTGACAAATTGGGAACTGTTTTAGCTTTGGTGCTAAAACTACATATTTGCTTATGTGACCTTTGTTTTACTTCTTGACAATACGGTCTTCAGGGGCGTAGCGTGATCTGGACCTGGGGGAAGGGGGGGGGGGGGGGGGGGGGGGGTCGAATATAAACCAAGTGGACCTTTGATATCAGACGAAAGTTAGTGAACACAAAAACTGATTGACCGAGGCTGTTAAAATAGTGTTAAATTACGTTACGGTAACTATCGTAAGCTACTGAAGTTTTTCCACACCGCGGCTTGTTTTCTTTGATGTCGAGTGTGCCGACTGATCGATTTTTTTTTTCAGTGTGAAAAAAAGTGTCCAATATGAAATAGCGGAGCTGGGTTCTGTAAAATATAGGTGAATGCGGGAAAATAAAGAGGGATGGAAAAAAATAAAGGGGGCGGCAAAATGCAATAGTGGGCCGGCCAAATGCAATAGCGGGAACAGCGAGAACACTTGTCACAACAGAAACAAAACTACATATAAAACCATTCGACCCTTTGTCTGTCCCAAGTAGCCTACCGGGTTACAACATGCCCACTACCAACCGAAGAATGAAAAGATATCATTCGAAAGTATGACACCAACAAAATATGAAATTACTCCATAGTGGATACAGGAATCTAAATAAAGTGGGGTGGGGTGCAATATGTAACAGAAAATCTAAAAACATTGGTGCGAAATGTTGTAGTTCGCTAAATTTCATATCTCTCACTAATTAGTATTAGCCTACATTCATGTATGGGATATGTAGATTAATTTTAAGAAATTAAATCGGAATATATCGCTTTAAAAAAAAAAAAAATACTGGGTAAAAATAAAATGAACAAAGTACCGATTCCAAATCAACTGATTTCATTGAAATTGGCCCGGAAGTAACCAAGAATAAGGTAATAACGTTGAAATTTAATTTTGACGCCGTCAACTTTGATTTTGAAAATGTGACGTCATTAATGCTGTATTTTTGCAAGATATAATTAAGACAGAGCCCAAATACCTGAGATTTAGTTTTGTACGGTTATTACCTTTTATTTACCAATATATGACAAAGTTTTTTTTTGCTAACTTGTAGGTTTTCCCATGTGACGGCTCTACACTTCTGACAATATTTGCTTTTACCTAAATATTAATATCACTAGTAATAACTTATAAGGCTTAAATTACATATGTATTTGTTGATTCAGATGTTTGTTCATGTAATAATGTATATTTATGTTATTGTTACTGCAGATAAATGTATATTATATTGTTATTTTTGCTCTGCCCATATTCGGGTGTTATGCAAATAAATTATTCTTATTCTTATTCATATATAGGACTTGTACGCGTTTGGATTGTTCAACTTTTGTGTAGCCTACGTGTGCAAGTACACGTGTATGAATGTGTATGTGTGTATCTCTCTCTCTCTCTCTCTCTCTCTCTCTCTCTCTCTCTCTCTCTCTCTCTCTCTCTCTCTCTCTCTCTCTCTGTGTGTACATGTGTGTATGTGAGTGTGTGTGTGTGTATCTGTGTGTGTATGTGAGTGTATGTAAGTGTGTATGTGTGTGTGTGTGTGTGTGTGTGTGCGTGTGTGTGTGTGTGTGTGTGTGTGTGTGTGTGTGTGACCAATTACTCTTTTTAAAATCTCATCTGGCAAGAAAACATGTTTTTCCTTCTCTAAATGTTCGCCATCTTTGAAATCCTGAGTTGACTGATCAAGATCTTCAATCTCTGTGTCGCCCTTACGCCCACAGCGAAAGAGTTTTGTGGTGGACTACCCTCAATAAAGAACCCTATCAAATTGCTTTCGTCTTTTGTTGACGATTAGTGATAGTAACATGTGTGTGTGTGTGTGTGTGTGTGTGTGTGTGTATGTCAATGTGTGTGTGTGTGTGTGTGTGTGTGTGTGTGTATGTGTGTATCTGTATGTGTGTCTGTGTGTGTGAGTGTGTGTGTATGTGTGAATATATACACATGTTAATTCGTCTGTATGTCGCTTCAGCCAATGCACTGCAACTGGTATATCAAAGACCGTGGTATGTGCTATACTGTCTGTGGGATGGTGCATATAAAAGATCTCTTGCTGCTAATCGAAAAGTGTAGCCCATGAAGTGGCGACAGCAGTTTTCCTCCCTCAATATCTGTGTGGTCCCTAGCCATATGTCCGACGCCATATAACCATTAAAAACGTGTTGAGTGTGTCGTTAAATAAAACATTTCCTTCCTTCGTCGTTATGTATAGGTAACTGTGAAAATGAAAGCGAGCGAAAGTATATGGACAAGCGTCAGATTTATTTGCTGGGTATACATGACGAATAATGCGTCTAACTCCCCCCACGGGGCGGGACGTAACCCAGTGGTAAAGCGCTCGCTCGATGCGCGGTCGATCTGGGATCGATCCCCTAAGTGGGCCCATTGTGCTATTTCTCGTTCCAGCCAGTGTACTACGACTGGTATATCAAAGGCTGTGATATGTACTACCCTGTCTGTGGGATGGTGCATATAAAAGATCCCTTGCTGCTAATCGAAAAGAGTAGCCCATGAAGTGGCGACAGCGGGTTTCCTCTCTCAATATCTGTGTGGTCCTTAACCATATGTCTGATACCATATAACCGTAAATAAAATGTGTTGAGCGCGTCGTTAAATAAAACATTTCTATTCTATTCTACAATTATGAGTTGGGGAAAGATTTTATCGACTGAGGGGATAGGCGTCACCAAACTAACGAGTTTCTCCACAAAGAACAACATACACCTTCAATACCACGCGTACCACACCCCACATTTAATCACTCCTATATATTTGTAGTTATAATGCATAAACATCTCCTGATGACCAGGCCCCTCCCCTGTTTATAGTCAACAGACGACTCGAATGTGAGACTACCTTATCGGTCAACAAGGGCGGTTTCAGAATTTTGTAAAGGGGGTGGGGTCACAAATGTTTATAAAGTGCAATTTACGTTTGTCGATCTTCAAACAATGGCGTAGCTATAGGATTTTATATTGGGGGCTGGGGACCATATTGGGGAAGTGGGGGGGGGGGGGGGCGGTGGCGGGCAACCCACACTATGTCACTATGCCACTGGCTTCCAAGGGAGCAAGGTCTGTTTGGGGTTCCCCGCAATATTTTGAAATAAAGATGCTCAAATACGCATTTTTAGGGGAGTTTAGTTATATTGTGGATGATAAATAAATGTAAAAAACCCCGCCTACGCCTTAGGCTAAGGTCCTTAAAATGGGCACTTCAAACGAGACCCCTTTGACCATTCTCTAGATCCTCCCCGGCCCTTATTGATGTGGAGATGGCTAGAGGTTGGTCGAGCTAACTTCGAGCAACAGATAAAATAATTCGAATGTGATTCACAGCTTGTATTGCGCATGGAACACTCTGGGGAATCCCCATCTGTACAAGGTCAATCGGATTAAATTTGGGGGGAATTTCCGCACATTTCCTGTCTATTTGTCCAGTATGAACAAAGTTTTAAATATATCACGTATATATATAATATAAATATATAATGTAAATAAAAATAAATGTTAAAAAACCCCAATATCTTAACATTTCCACGGTTGCGAAGTAAGTATATTTAAATCTTGTTTATTTGCCACTAGACGCGTTGAACGCACATAGCTAAGGTGCGCCATTTGCCTATCCCCGTTTATAACGACCACACCTGGAATACACTAGTTGTGAAGTGTTCATTGTTTGTCTTATAGAAACTATTTTACTTATCTTTTCTCCTGAATCAGACTGCAAATACAAATAACACGTTTACGCTTTTTAAAAACTAATAATTTCTAGTCATGCAAACTAATTTTTCTACTTCCGTAAACGCCCCATTCCTCGTTAGCCTGTCTGTAATTCTTATAAAACAGGTAAAATTTTGTTTAAAAAGGCGGCGTTGGTTGTGAGTATTGATCTGTTATAACAAATTTTCTTTTCTTTTTGTCATACACATAAAACAAAAGAGAAAACAATTTTCGAAGCCTGTTTTTCTTAAACGCAGGTGTTTTAAGCATTGTAAAGTATTATGTAGCAACACGCGTGTAGGTCATACAAAGGCTTTGCAAATTCGGCCTTTAATGGTTTAATCAAACTAATTTTCAACATTGTCGAGGTCGTAACTTTTGGTGTGTGTGTGTGTGTGTGTGTGTGTGTGTGTGTGTGTGTGTGTGTATTTCTCTCTAGCTCTCTCTCTCTCTCTCTCTCTCTCTCTCTGTCTCTCTCTCTCTCTCTCTCTCTCTCTCTCTCTCTCTCTCTCTCTCTCTCTCTGTCTCTCTCTCTGTGTCTCTCTCTCTCTCTCTCTCTCTCTCTCTCTCTCTCTCTCTCTCTCTCTCTCTCTCACACACACACACTCTCTCTCTCTCTCTCTCTCTCTCTCACTCTCTCTCTCTCTCTCTCTCTTACTCTCTGTGTATAAATCACACACACACACACACACACACACACACACACACACACACACACACACACACACACACACACACACACACACACCTACCATCAGGCCTCACGCAAGGTCAAAATCATAGAGCGAAGTCACTTCTCTCTCAAACTTTAGAGAGGGCGTAGTTTTTAACAGCAGGAAGACTTGAATTTTTAATCCAAAAAATAAAATACGCAAAAAGAAGTTATCTTAATACAGGTTCAACGTTACAATCTGTATTTTAATTATTATTATTATTATTTTATGTTTGTACCGTCTGTACTGCTAATTGATGGATATGTGCTCTATAGATTTTGTATTTTTAAAATCACTTTTTTCCATCATCTTCTTTAGAAATAATGACACGTAATTGAACAGTACTAATTTAACCGTTTAGAATTCATTCTCTGACAAGTTTGTCTTCTCATTTCATTTAATACCTACTCCATGCAGAGTATTGTCCTAGTCGATTAATCTACCACGGTCAAGCTTAGATTACCCAGATGCAATTAAATGCGTTCCACAGTCACAGTTTCTTAATTGATACACAGTGGAGTTGTCAGACGGAATGGGTACTATTAGTATCCGTGAAGGTGTGTACCTTGCTTATCTGCTGCACCTTGTCACTGTTGTTTAACATAAACAAACATAAAAAATGTTTAAAGAATTTACAGTGGTCGCTTAACACGGGCACTTTAGCGACTTGAGGATCCAGTTTAGTCTAGATCCCCACCCTTGTACAGTTTCCAGCACACGGATGTTGTCTCAGCTAGACAGTCTACCTGTAACCATTTCTTGCTGTTTCTTTGGTTGCGCAAAATGTCTGAAAAAAAGAAAACAGAACCCTACAAAACAAAATAAAGCTAATAAATAAATAAATAAATAAATAAATAAATAAATAAATAAATAATAATAATAATAATAATAATAATTAAAAACGCCCAAAACAAATCAAGTGACATGTCTAGAAAAAAAAATTAAGAATAAAAAAAAAGCAAAAAAAGAAAGAAAGAAAAAAAAAAAGCGGTGTCCCCATCTCTCTTACTTCACTTCTATTAGAATCTTAGAAAACTTATATCATTATGTGAGTCATATTATTAATGTTTGTTTTTTGGTTTAACGACACCACTAGAGCACATTGACTTATTAAACATCTAATATTGTATGTCGAACATTTTAGTAATTTTGACATATGTTCTTAGAGAGAAAACCCTCTACATTTTCCCATTAATAGCAAGGGATCTTTTATATGAACCATCCCACAGACAGGAAAACACATATCACCGCCTTTGAAATACCAGTCGTTGTGCACTGGCTGGAATGAGAAATAGCCCAGTTGGCCGACCGACGGGGATCGATCCCAAAACGACCGCACATCAAGCGAGCGCTTTACTACTATGAGACGTCTCGCCCCGTGTCATACTATATGACATTACACTAAGGCTTGTTCTAGACTTTTTCTGCTGGGGATAGGGGGATCCATTATGAATATTTTATGGTATGTGCTGCCTTGCTATGTCATTTATAGATATTTTCGTGCTTATATCCTATTAGGGTTCAAGCACGCTGTCCTGTGCACACAACTTGGCTATCTGTCCAGAACAGTGGGCTGGTGGATAGCGAGAGAGAAGTCGGTGTAATTGCCTTACACCTACCCAGCGGGTCGTTAAACTCGATCTGGGTGGGAGCCGGTACCGGGAGTCGAACCCAGTACATACCAGCATTATGCAAAATACTTAGGGTCTAAACAGTTGAACAAGACTATAGTTTATTTTAAACATTCACATATTCCGCAATATATTGCAATACATTACGCAATACACATGCACATATTGCAATTTATCCCATTATTACTGGCCATACCTAACCCTACAAAAATACAAAATCACCCATATATTAGTAGGTAAAGGCGCTCGCCTGGGATGTTTAAATGAAAGGATCGAACCCCGTCAGTGGACGTATGTTCTTGCTACATCATAACAGACCCGTTCTCCGATTCGGTTTTTCTCGTCGAAACCAGTACTCCGCGAATGGTAGACCAAAGACCGTGGTGTGTTTGGTTACTAGTCGTACCAAAGTCATTTCGTACCGTAGTTTATAGTCATTTCGTACCATAGTCGTTTCGTACCACAGTGCTTTGGTCATTTCGTACCACAGTCATTTCGTACCATAGCCATTTCGTTCCTACTTTTTATCATCTCGTACCATAATGTTTGGTCATTTCGTACCATAGTCGTTTCGTACCATAGTGCTTTGATCATTTCGTACCACAGTCATTTCGTACCACAGCCATTTCGTACCTACTTTTTACCATCTCGTACCATAATGTTTGGTCATTTCGTACCATAGTCATGTCGTACTCGGTATCTTATTTTGTCATGGTATGCCACTTCTTATTTTTATTGTTGGCGAATAAACGTTGACGTGTAAACATACCTTGTAAAATTAGTGTTTGGTCCCGTCTGTCATCCAAAAGACCCCATTCTACAAATGGGAAAATGTAGCGGGTTTGTTCCCAAGACTGTAGGATACATGTCAGAATTACCGAATGCTGATTAATCAATCAGTGTGTGTGTGTGTGTGTGGGGGGGGGGGGGGGGGGGTTAGATCATTTGGTTGAAGGAAGGAAATGTTTTATTTAACGACGCACTCAACACAATGTATTTACGGTTATGTGGCGTCAGACATATGGTTAAAGACCACACAGATATCAAGAGAGGAAACCCGCTGTCGCCTCTTCATGGGCTACTCTTTTCGATTAGCAGCAAGGGATTTTTTATGTGCATCATCCCACAGACAGGATAGTACATACCACGGCCTTTGTTACACCATTTGTGGAGCACTGGCTGAAATGAAAAATAGCCCAATGAGTCCACCGACGGGGATCAATCCTAGACCGATCGCGCATCAAGCGAACGCTTTACCACTGGGCTACGTATTTGGTTGACGCAGGATCGAACCACCTTGGTGGATTCATTCAACTAATTGGATTTTTTTCTCGTCCCAACCAGTGTAACACAACTGGACAAATAACGTGGTACGTACTTTCCTGTCTGTAGGAAGGTGCATATAAAAGATCCCTTTCTGTATTAGGCACAATCCCTGTCATGGACAGAACTATCTGGCGAAGTCTAGAGGTTGTGCTCACGACAGGCGTGCTTTAACGGTTATCTAATGGATGCATGACAAAAATTACCCACATCCACATTAAGGAAATTGTAGCGGGTTTCCTCTGATGACTAGTGTCGTTAAACAAAACAAACTTTTAACAGTGTGTTCAAGTAATGCCCCGGACACTACAAACTTTAACAGTGTGTTCAAGTAATGCCCCAGACACTACAAACTTTAACAGTGTGTTCTAGTGATGCCCCAGACAAAACAAATTTAACAATGTGCTCTAGTGGTGTCATTAAACAAAACAAACTTTAACAGTATGTTCTAGTGATGCCCCAGACACTACAAACTTTAACAGTGTGCTCCAATGATGCCCCAGACAAAACAAACTTTAATAGTGTGTTCTAGTGATGCCCCAGACAAAACAAACTTTAACAATGTGCTCTAGTGATGCCCCAGACACTACAAATTTTAACAGTGTGTTCTAGTGATGCCCCAGACAAAACATACTTTAACAGTGTGCCCTAGTGATGCCCCAGACAAAACATACTTTAACAGTGTGCTCTAGTGATCCCCAGACAAAACAAACTTTAACAGTGTGTTCCAGTGATGCCCCAGACACTACAAACTTTAACAGTGTGTTCTAGCGATGCCCCACACAAAACAAACTTTAACAGTGTGTTCTAGTGATGCCCCAGACACTACAAACTTTAACAGTGTGTTCGAGTGATATCCCAGACAAAACAAACTTTAACAGTGTGTTCTAGTGATGCCCCAGACAAACAAACTTTAACAGTGTGTTTTCGTAGGAAACCACTGGAGGATCCGGACGTGAGGTGAGTGGGGGTAGGTGTGGGTGTGGGTGGGATGTGGGGTGGGGAGGTGGGGGCCTTCGCCATTGTAACCGTCGTAGGATAAAGCCGGTATCTTAAAGGCACATACCCTAGTTTCGACCCGTAAAATTGGACACTAAGTTTAGTTAATCTACAAATCTGGAACACACATTTGGATATGGTTATAAAAGAGAGAAGCTAAAGTCTGTGATGTCTAAACAAGGAAATGCCGTCAAAAATAACCAGAGCTTGTCTCATTAACCATTACTTCTTAGACGAACGTGCGTTTTTTTTAAAGGCATTAACCAGTTATTCTCTACATAAGCATCACGAGGTCTCATAAAATTGAATTAGGAAAATTGTTTAATCATAACGACATACATGGTCAAACACATTCTCTAGCAAATCAAATATTTAGCAGCAGTGAACGTACCTAAATAACTTTTTAAAAATTAAAAATAATGCAGTATTATTTAATAGAATAAGAAATACATACGTTATATCTCATTATACGCTAACGAGCCACTATATATTATCAATTATTAAACAATATGATCACTCTTTGCGTTCATTTGAATACGTTGATGTCATATCTTTATTTATAGAAAATTAAACAATTACTTTCCATTTATAAGGTGATTTTTATTGCATCCAGTATCACGGCGTTTCGAAATCCGTATCATTTTTCATACCTCATTCATGTTTTAGCGAACTAATATTTATTACAATAGATTCTATGACGTTCGTAAGCGGAGCTTTTCTAATACCATTACCGATTTATCCGGCGTCTATCCGTCCGTCCGTCCATCAACTTATTTTTGATATTTGTTTTGTACAGTTTTGATTGATTTTGTTTCCTGAAACTTGGTACAATAATCCTCTAGGGCATTCTTCACAAACTAATAGAGAGATGTTTAGGAATTTTTGAGAAAAAAAAAAGTATTAAATGTTTTTAAAATTTAAATTGAGAAATTAAAAATCTATTTTTTTCGTCTAATTTTGATTAGATAGTTCTGAAACTTCGTACTATGATTCTCGGTCATCACATAATAAAAGAGAGATACATGACATTCATTTTGACCTGTCCTGGACGGAGGAACCGATTGAGGCCTGTACTTGTGCCCAGGACAGGCGTGCGCTACAACAGCTTGCTCTAAATTTGCACGTTAAACAATTTTCCATTGCATTCCATGTATTTTGAAAATTTATAATTTGTACATTTTTATTAAATTTAAACATTTAAAAAAGAAAGTTAACATTAGCAATTTAAAAGTCAATTTAAAAATTAACATTTGAAATTTTTTAGTCTATTTATCATGCTACCATGCTTCCTGTGACCTGATGGCCCCTACATGATATTTCAGTGTTATTATGTCACTGCCTGATAACACATCTGTTGCTAGCATGATGACCTTAGTGTTGCTATGTGTTATCAGGTCACTAGGAAATGAATTCTGCACATGACAGATGTTTGCTCAATTTTCAAACATCCATTTACAGCAATAATTGCTGAACCTTTTCGTACGTAATTTTTATTTATTTATTGATTCCAGTTTAGGCTACTTACAAATATTAAGAAAATAAGAAACTCATTGGCACTTATATTCTAAACAAGAAATAACATTTAAATATGTAATTTTAGTCGTTTAAAATATTTTATTTTACAATTGCAGCAAACTCAGATGGAAAGCCTATTTTAGTTTTGCATAAAATTTTCGTATTGAATGTATTCGTAAATGTCCGGAATTTGTTCGTAGATTTTCGACATTAGACTACAACTTAGTTGGATTGCGCATTTCTCAACAGCGATCAGTCTATTTTTGGGGGGAATTCCCGTTTTTGTGGCAATGACTCTGAGTGAGTTCAGTGTTTCCCGAGATCTTATGTTTTTGTCCTTTATACATAATTCTATAATATTTCATTTATGTTGGTAACAGATAACACACACCAGGTATGTAGTTTTGTTACTGTAATAACTGTTTTATGAAAAAACCCCACTGTTTATGAATTTGACACCAGTTTAACGGTGACTGTGACCTATGACTGAGTATGAAATGGAACTCGATGGCCGACAGAAGGTCGATTACTTTTGGAACCGTGACGGTGACAAAACAACAAGCACAATGCAGATTTAGGCCACATTCAAAAATTTAAAAAAACAAGTGGGGGGGGGGGGGGGGGACGAAATGTTTGGAAACGCTTACATTCGCCGTCGTTTAGTCAAATATGAGGACCGTTGATTATTGATAATGATAGTGCTATCTAAATCTCTATTTCATGTTTTTATTAACATATGGATTTATAGCTATTGGCAATCTGTTGAACTTTTTCTTTTTTGGTGGGTAGGGTGTGTTTTTGTTTCATTTTATTGGTTTTGTTTTAGTTTTTCATTTGTTATTTCGAATAGCACAATTTAAAATTAATTTATTGTTCAGCAGATCTCAACTTTAATTTTTCCGCATCCTACTATATTTTACAGCAACCAGCTCTGCTATTTAAAAATGCAAAAAAAAAATTCACACTGAAAAAAAAAGGATCAGTCTGCACACTAGACATAAAAGGAAACGAGCTGGGTTGTGTACAAAAACGCAACTGACTAAAACTGCAGTAGTTTCTGTTACGTAATTTAACAGCCTCTATTATCACGGTTCCACCTAGCATCCGAAAAATGGTAGTCTTCATGACTTGCAGGGTTTTATTTTGGGTGTCATGCATTCGTAAATGAGGTGATGGGTTGTAGCCTGGTGGTAAAGCATTTGCTTGATGTGTGGTCGGTCCATAATCGATCCCTGTCGGTGGACCCATTTGGCTATTTCTTGTTCCAGCCAGTGCTCCACAGCTGGTGTAACAAAGGCCATGGTATGTACTGTTCTGTCTGTGGGATGATGCATATAAAAGATCCCTTGCTGCTGATCAAAAAGAGTAGCCCATGAAGTGGCGACAGCAGGTTTCCTCTCTCAATATCTGTGTGGTCTGTAACCATATATCTGATGCCATATAACTGTAAATAAAATGTGTTGAGTGCATCATTAAATAAATCATTTCCTTCCTTCAAAAATGAGTCATCTTACATATTTTTAAAAATCTCACAAATACTACATATATTACACCCATTAGTAATGGAAAAATGCAACTAGTTAATGGAAAAATATAGTGGGTTTCCTCTGTAAAACTATGTACAAATTACCAAACTGTCACAGCGAAGTTGCATTGTTATTTCTCCAACTCCTGACTTATGACAGGTGTGCTCAGATTAACAACTAATGGGTAATATGACGAGAATCGAGTTGTAAGAGCTCTCACTCAATCGTAGAAGTTGTGAGAGCAGAAAGCTGGCCAACTTGGTCATGGCAATTGGTAGTTTTTTTTCTAGCATTAGTATATCTAATTATTAGTAGTTAGCAATACAGACTTTGCCTTCAAATAACTGTGAGAACAGGATGTAGTGTTAATAGTTCAGTCATAGACAAACACAGGCCCCTAAAACTAAAAGCTGTGAGAACAATGGTTTTGTTTGTGCGTCGTTCAATCAAGTTTGGTTTTGCATATCCCATTTCATGTTCACTGTTTAAACGTAGGACACCATATGGGTTACTAAAAAGAAATTATGGGTTATCTGGATTTGATACTGGCCTGTGACGTGACGTGGTTAAGCCATCGTACATCAGGCTGGTAGGTACTGGGTTTGCAGCCCGGTGTAACAGCCCAAAATATACCCCCCACCAAACTATACCCGGGGTTAAAGTGGACTAGCCTGTTTTATACCCCTAACCCTAATTTTTTATTACTAACCTGTATACAAAATATTAATAATAATAAACACTTTAAAAGAAAAACAACTATTGCTTTCATAAAAATAAAACTATCTCAGATTAGTAATTTTAGAAGATATTTCGATATTCTCTAGCCTAAAATATATAAATTATGATGGAAAACCCCCATCTGGACATTGAAATACAGACTAGAGAGGTATATTCTGTGCTAACCTGTTTTATACATCAGGGTATATTCTGGGCTAGTCCAGTTTATACCCTGGGTATAGTTTGGTGGGGGTGTATATTTTGGGCTATTACACCAGTACTGGCTCCCACCCAGATCAAGTTTTAATGACTCAGTCGGTAGGTATAAGGCCACTACACTGACTTATCTCTCACTAACAACTAACAATGTACCCTCTTCCTAAACAGACAAGCCACATAGCTGAGGTGTGTGCCCAGGACAGTGTTCTTGAACCTTACTTGAATTTAAGCACAAAAATAAGTATAAATGCCAATAAAGTGAAAGTTTGTTTTGTTTAACGACACCACTAGAGCACATTGATTTATTAATCATCGGCTGTTGGATGTGAAATATTTGGTAATTTCAACATGTAGTCTTAGAGAGGAAACCCGCTATATATTGTTCCATAAGTAGCAAGTAGGGGTGTAATGAATACACACAGTGGTAAATATCAGGGCTAGCTCTGGGTGAGCATTCAGTTTCGCCAAATTATCTACAGAACTTCAAAAATAGCAGAAACTTGAGTTATTTTCTAACAAAATATCAATTATTACATAATAATTGTTTTCGCCAAATTATAATAAAATTCGCCAATTGTTTTTAAAATTTGCAATTGTCGAGTGGCAAAGCTAGCCCTGAATATGATATATATATCACGAATACGAAAATTAAAGAAAATTAAAGAAATATATATCATATATATATATATATATATATATATCATATATATATATATCATATATATATCATATATATACATATATATATATACATATGTATGTATGTATATATACATACACATATACATATACATATACATATATATATATATATATATATATATATACATATATATATACATATATATATATATATACTGATTGTGTTTTTGATATTATTTGATGACAAAAGTAACAATAAAATTTATTAAATGAAATTTCAGCGGGCTAGTGGTTACCCCCCCCCCCCCCCCCCCCCCCCCCCCCCATCGCTCGATCGTGTGTGTTTTCTATTCTTTTTCTCTCGGCTAAAATTTCATTTAATATATATATATATCACACATGTATATATATCACATATATGAATATGTATTCATATCCATTAATACAAAAGTAAAAAGGTTTTGCAGAAAGGAAGAACAGTTTTTTTGTTAAAAAATCATTTTAAAGTAAAAACTGATTAATCATGGGTGTTTCTTTGACACAAGCAAAATTAAGGTACCAGTCGGAGTCCAATGCATTGTATAAAAAAGGATTGGTCTATGCATTTGATCTACTACAAAACCGATCCAGACATTATCAAAACAATCGGGGCAGGACGTAGCTCAGTGGTACAGCGCTCGGCTGATGTGCGATTGATTTAGGATCAATCAGAGTTCGACAAATCCGTTAGCCCGACGCCTGTGGCTAGTGGTTTTTAAGTTCGGGCTAGTTAGATACGCAAAACCACTAGCCCTGCGGGCTAGTGGTTCTCCCCCCCCCCCCCCCCTCCTTATCGCTCGATCGTGTGTGTTTTTTCTATTCTTTTTCTCTCGGCTGAAATTTCATTTAATAAATTTTATTGTTACTTTTGTCATCAAATAATATCAAAAACACAATCAGTATATAATAATAATCCACTTGAACTAGGTCTGCAAACTGCAGTACCATGATATCTCTACATTGCCACAGTTACAGCATGCATTGATCATCAATTCCCATCGGTGGGCCTGTTGGGCTGTTTCTTTTTCCAGCCAGTGCTCCACAACTGGTGTAACAAAGGCCATGGTATGTACTATCCTGTCTGTGGGATAGTGCATATAAAAGATCCCTTGCTGCTAATCGAAAAAAGAGTAACCCATGGAGTGGCGACAGCAGGGTTTTTTTCTCAATGTATATGTGGTTCTTAACCATATGTCTGACGCCATATAGCTGTAAATAAAATGTGTTGAGTGCATTGTTAAATAAAATATTTCCTTCCTTTCTTATCAAAATAATTAAATCGGTATATGTTAGTGAATTTTTAACGACACGTCAGCACAAAAATACACATTTGGCTATTGGGTGTTATAAAAGCTAAGTATATAATATGGAAATATTATTTATACAATCATGTATTAACTACAGTGCAACGTTTTGGTTTAGAGTGAATTAGAGACATAAATTGTACAGTTAGCATTACATACAAGTAATATGTATTTGTGTATTCGGTTCAGCTAGTCACGAATACGAATGCAAGTTCCAGGGCTAGCTCTGACATTCGCCAATTGCGAATTTTGAAAGCAGTTGGCAAATTTTATTTTAATTTGCCGAAATAATTTCATGTAATAATTGACAGTTTTTAGAAAATAACAGTTGATTTCTTTAATTTTTTAAGTTTAATAGACAATTTGGCGAAATGTTTTGCATACCCAGAGCTAGCCTTGGCAACTACGATATAGATCGCTGTTCAGTGTGCACACTGAATATTCAAGTATATCATTACACACCTAGTAGCAAGGGATCTTTTATATGTACCGGTACCATCCCACAGACTGACAGGATAGCACATGCCCTGGCCTCTGATATACCATTCCTGGTACACTGGCTGAAACGAGAAATAGCCCAATTACTGGCTGAAACGAGAAATAGCCCAATTGGCCCACCAAAGGGGATTAATAAGCTGAGCGCTTTACCACTGGGCTTCATCCCGCCCCCCCTCCTGATACATACGTACTGGTATGTACTGTCCTGATTATGGGAGAGTACACACACATTTATAGACACTGTCACACAGACACATATACACTATCAGATATAAATACATTTTAAAATAATTTTTTTTAATTATAATACAATTTAGAAGGGTTCTAAACAACTCGGGTCGTGTTTTAAACCAGTTTCTGACAACATGGTGAATTATGAGCTACATTCTTGTGATCTGTTGGAGGGAATAGGGAATACCCCCACCCCCCTCACCACCCCCCTCACGTCCGATGGATGTCTATGCAAATGTCCAAATAACCATTAGGTTAACACCAAAACTAAAATACTACTTTCCATTTAATAATTGACAGATGAACTCTATCCCTAACCCTAACCCTAACCCTAAACTATTATAAATGATGGGGGGAACGGGTGGAGCTCTTGCCCGTATTTAAACATTCCATACTGTGATACTACCTGGTTGTATAAGCAGCACTATTTTTACATGCTGATAAACACCAATATAAGTAACCGTTTATGGCATCTTGCCAAAACTGAGTCACTGTGTCGGTATACTGTTGGCATATACAAACAAGGATTTCCCAATGAGGTGTTCCTTCACCCCCTCATCCCAGAAAACCCACATTCTATTTAAACTACAAACCCTATGATTTATTACGCTATTGTCAACAAAAACCGCAAAACATTGATTAGAGAAAACATCTAGATTACCCCCACACTTCTGTCAAGCGCGCGTGATTTTACCCGTGACTGAAACTGTCTAGTCATTCACAAAAGGGACTTAACTCGGATCACCATAGTATTACTAATATACGGCTATTAATAGAAATATTTACGCAGTTTTTAAAATTCTTTTACGCAATATTAGTAACTATTTTGTCTTTCCTGAATGATTTTGTTCTGTGTATATATAAGAGTTACAAACAGACACTCATTTAGAATCGGTCACACTTATAATATGTATAAATCTGTTGGTAGGTCGTTTTGTTTTACTTCATCGCCAACATTAAAATATATAAACATATAAATGAGTTAAATTATGGTTTTCTGACGAGTTAACTGCATTTAGATGATGTCTCTAAACGAACATAAATAACCATTATTACTTGTAGCCTACTAGTATATGATTTTGTATTTCGTTTTGAAAATTGTTTCCCAAATTATTTTCTTATATAAATGACGTGAACATGACTCGTATTTGGGACGAAAATGTAAAGACATACCCACTCTGTTGGTTGTTCGTTATATTTTTCTTTATTACCTGTAAACCATAGGGGAGAGAGAGAGAGAGAGAGAGAGAGAGAGAGAGAGAGAGAGAGAGAGAGAGAGAGAGAGAGAGAGAGAGAGAGAGAGAGAGAGAGAGAGAGAGAGAGAGAGAGAGAGAGAGAGGAGAGACATGTATAGTAATATATACAAGGGACCGTTCACAAATTGTCAACATTTTTACGAGTGTATTTTGTGTGTGTGTGTCGTAACCTTCTTCCAAAAAGCGTACGTGAAAAATAGTAATTTTATAATTAATATTTTATCAACACTTTGTTTAAAAAGCTTTCGTTACAGGCGCGTGAGTAGGAGGTGGATTTCGGGGTGGGGTGGGGGTAGGTGGGTTGATTGGGGGTGTCTACCTCCTCGATTAAGAAAATATTCCCCCAATATATTATACAGTGGAGCATGACTGGACCCCTCTATAAACTTCGCTCGCCACTATCTAGACCCTCCTCCCCCCCCCCCCCCCCCTCCCTCCGGTAAAATTCCAGATTTGGTAAACGATTTGTACACTTTAAGAAATGTTCTATTATGTCAAAATATAAGCCCATCCAAGGGTGTAGCGTGGTCTAAACTTCGGGTGAAGGGATCGAATATGAACCAAGGAACCCATTTGTCTAAATTTTCCCTGGACACTTATAAAAACAGGCTAATTTTGCACTGTAAACAAAATGTTTTACCCGTGGGTGTGGGTGGGGTCGTGTGCACAGGCGTAGCCAGGATTTTAGATGGGGGGGGGGGGGGGGATGGGGCAACCCACACTGTATGTATGTATGTATGTATGATATAATTTAATACAGTTAAAACATGTTTTACAATAAAGTTCGATGTTGGGGGCGGGGGCGTACGTGCCCTCTCTCTACGCCACTCATTCGAAATAATAGTAGGCCTAGTAGTGAAATAATAGTAGGCCTAGTAGTGAAATAACAGTAGGCCTAGTAGTGAAATAATAGTAGGCCTAGTAGTGAAATGTTCCTCGTTTCCCTTCCTTCTAGCAGTATTGCCCTTCAAAATCTCCATCGGCCGAAGCCATATATGGTCGTACCCATATTTTTTTTGTAGGAAAGCGAATTTGATCAGAAATTGTCTAACCAAATTCAAGTAACATTTAGGAGCACAAAATTATTTTTAAAAACAACTATATTTACATACACACGATATACAGTTTTTGCATTTTTAGCTGTCTCTCTCTTCTCCCCCTCGCTGTCGCATGTTCAGATGTCGAAATGACCCAATCAGATTGCAAATAACCATATGCAACATTGTTAAGACACCAAATAAATAAAATGTACTGAGGTGTTGTTATTTTTTGTAAAAATTTTTATTGCATTTATTTCACTCAGGACATGAAATGGGAGTTGAGTAATGGAGCTACATGACGACGACATCAGCATCTTACACGAACTAGAAAGCAGCAGCAACGACGACGTCGATGGCTATTTTAACGTGTCCCACTCGTGCGTGCCGCAACACATCCTTCCGTCTACCGCGCCTCGCAGCAGCACCGCCCTGTACGCCCTGCAGACGGCCTACTCCGATCTGAAGAACCGTTACAATGAACTCGCTGTGAGAAACCACTCCCTGGCGCGTACGCTGAGAGACGTCAAGAAGCTGCACACCTCGGGAATGTCGTCTCCTAGCAACGACGGCGACTTGCCCCCGATTAGCTACAACTCGCAAGGCGCCGCCGCCATGGCGGAGGCGGCCACGTCATCGGATCAAAACTCGGACCTGGGCGCCCAGCAGGGATTCATCCGATACCTCCAGAGGGAGCTGCTGAACGCCCAGACCCAGTTGCACAAGTTTGATTCGGTAAAGGCTTCGTACAGCAACAATCTGGAGAAGATGCAGACCAAGTACAAGCAAGTCGTGGAAGAGGACAACAGAAAGGGGAAGGAAATCGCGATACTGCAGCAAAGACTCGGAGAGCTGGAGGCGGAGAACCAGACGCTGAAGGAACAGCTGGACGATTGTCAGCGCCAGCTGCACGAAGCGGAGATAAAGATCAGTCAAGGTCCAGTCGACGCACAGCCACGACAACGAAACGAAGCTGGCCGCGAAGGTGAAGCAGCTGGAAGAGGAGTGCGCACGCATGCGCATGGACGGCGAGATTGCGCGGTCGTCGATGGCGGAGAAAGACCGAGAAATAGACGACCTTCAGGGTAAGGTCGTCGAACTGGAGACGGAGTACAAAGATCAAGTGGAATCGCTGTCCCTGGCGTCCATCCCCGCCAACGAGGAGCTGATGCAGTTGAAGAAGGTCATCAGGGGCCTCAAGGAAACGGTCCACCAACAGAATGCTTTTCTTACAAAGTTTGGTAAGTTTCTGTGCTCCGTGTGTCGTAAAATGAATTCCCGGCGGCCATACGTTTGGTGCTTTAAAGTGATATCTGAGATTATAGCTGTTATGGGTGAGAAGTACAAGTATTTAAGTAATAATACAAAATGATAATAACAATTTAAAAAACCCCAACATAATAGTGCTGTGAGTGTCGTGAAAATGAATTCCCGGCGGCCATACGTTTGGTGCTTTAAAATGATATCTGAGATTATAGCTATTATGGGTGAGAAGTACAAGTATTTAAGTAATAATACAAAATGATAATAACAATTTAAAAAACCCAAACATAATAGTGCTGTGAGTGTCGAGAAAATGAATTCCCAGCGGCCATACGTTTGGTGCTTTAAAGTGATATCTGACATTATAGCTGTGATGGGTAAGCAATTAAAATATTTAAATAATAATAATATACAAAATAATAATAATAAAAAAAACCCTCACTAAAGTTGCAACTTTGCCTTCCGAGCTTATAACGAGGTTTTCTAAATTACAAACACGGACAATCAACGGACCTCTACGTTTAAGGGAAGCTACCGCCCTCATGATCAGGGGAAAGGTCTGGGAGGGAGTTCGTGGGTCGTCACCCCTTGCACATGCACGTTTCTTTTCTTCGGTATATTTTCCGGCGGAGCATGCCCCCCCCCCCCCCCCCCCCCTATAAAATTCACTCTCCCTGTGAACTGACACGAGCTGATACTAGTATAATGATGGTATTTTTTCATTTCCCTTAGCATGTGAATAATAAAACATATTACAAAAGGATTAAATACCAATGCTCACTATGGTAATATCTGAAATGGCTCTCCCTAATCTAAGTATTTCCTCTCTTTAAAAGTGTTGTGTTTGAAACATGCATTATCATAACAAAAATATGATGACATTATGATTGAAACTAGCAGCTTATTTTCTTTTTTTTTCTGATTTACTTTATTTATTATATATGTTGTATATATTGTATATATTGATTGAAACTAGTTTTAAACGCATATGTTACTATCGTCGACTGTGTGATTTCATTTGGAGTGGGACGTAGCCCACTGGTAAAGCACTGGCTTGATGCGCAGTTGGTTTGAGATCGATGCCCGTCAGTGGGTCCATTGGGCTATTTCTCGTTCCAGCCAGTGCACCACGATTGGTATATCAAAGCCGTGGTATGTGCATATAAAATATCCCTTGCTACTAATGGAAAAATGTAGCAAGTTTCCTCTCTAAGACTAAATGTATAACTTACCAAATGTTTGACATTCAGTGGCCGATGATTAATAAATCAATGTGCTCTAGTGGTGTCGTTGATCAAAACAAACTGTATGTATTGTATGATTTCATTTGGTCACCGTTTACTGTAAGTACTAGTGTCCTTTTATTGTGTATTTTCAGTTCGGGCTTCCAGCTTATTCGAGCCAGCAGCCACCAACCCCTCGAAACGACCAGCCACCAGACCGGCCGCCATGATCCGTGATGAGCTCCACATTGGGCGTCAAGCTGGCGGCAGATCCATTTCGGACGGCAGTATTATGGTAGACAGTCCACTGCTGAAAGTCAGTTTGCCACCAACGGCACACGTAGTCCAGCAAGCAGCGATACCGTTTGTGGCGTCGTCATCACCAGCACGACAGCACGTGCCTGAAGAGACGCAGTCTGAAGTGTTCAGCAGCAGCAGCAGCAGACGACTCTCACCGAGGCCACAGACAGAGCACAGTAGAAGTCAGGGGGACCTTTATCAATTAGAGGCCCACGGTCGGGTCGGATTCGCGGCCGACCTTTTGTCGGAGGAAAATTTTTTAGTTAGTTCATACGACAACACACCAGTGAGACAGAACGTTGTTCCTGGGTTGCCACAGCAACCAAATGTTGCAGGTTACGTTTCCCCAAAGCGACAAAATGTGACGGGGCAAAATATGCTGCAGCGGCAAAACGGTTCAGGATACGATTTGCTACAGAGACAGAATGGTTCAGGATACGATTTGACACAGAGACAAACTGGTTCAGGATACGATTTGACACAGAGACAAACTGGTTCAGGATACGATTTGACACAGCGGCAAAACGGTTCAGGATACGATTTGACACAGCAGCCAACTGGTTCTGGATACGATTTGTTAAACAGACGTGTTTCCGACCTGGAAATGATGTCACCGAGGGGAGGCCCCTCTCGAATGGAAGACGACGAGAAGGACCGGGACGCGACCTGTGAGAGGAACAACTCGTCGCACGTGTGTCCCGTGTGTTCCGTCGACTTCAACCACTACTCGATGGACGAGTTTCAGACACACGTCTTCGAGTGCTTCGACGATTCGGACGCGCCGGAGACGCTACACGCCGAGCAAACGACGACGACGACGACGTCCAGCGGCAGCAAGGACAGGATCTGTCCCATGTGCAGCGCCTTGTTCCCGGAGAGCGTGCCGCAGCAGGAGTTCGAAACGCACGTGCAGACCCATTTCGAAGATGGATCTGCGACCGGTTTTGAAGTTATCCAGACTTAAGGGTGGGTGGCGGGACAAAAAAACGCACCCTCCCCAAGAAACTTGATGTTTGATTTAAGACATCACGTCTTAGGGGAAGAAGACCAGCAGGATTTCGAAACGCACGTGAAGTCCCATTTCGAAGATGGCTCTGCAACAGGGGAAACCACACCAAAAGCAGACCAAGATCTTGATGTTTAATATATGATATCCAGTCTTGGTGGAAGAAGACCAGCAGGTTTTCGAAACGCACGTGCGACAAGTTTTGAAATTATCCAGACTTAGGGGTGAAAAAAACAAGCAAACAACCCAAGAAAATCTTGATGTTTGATTCATAATATCCGGTCTTACAAGAAGAAGACCGTGATGTTTGATTTAAGATATTCATTGTTTTGAATCTGAACGATTGGTGTCCAGGGTCAGGGGCGGATCTAGGGGAAAACTTGGGGGAAAAGAGACATGGACCAACTCCTGGTTCCGCCGCTGGGTCCGCCTCTATGAGTTTTAACAGTCTCGATAAACTTCCAGACATACGAAATGTGGCCAATTTTGAGTTTTAATTCATATGAATCGGAAGCGGGGATTGGGGTGGTGGTGGGGCAGAATTAAAGGTGGGTGAGGCAAGAGACGCAAACCCACCACTGAAGATTATCCGATGTGCTGATTAATTGTAAGATATATTGGATTATCGTTACAGAATGTGTGAAATGTTCAGTGCCTCTCTGTGAAAATGTGTAATTCGTCAAAACCATTATCCGTGAGCTGTCATTAACTACGACGTTCAAATTTAGCAGCGGAATAATACCCCTTTCCCCCCCAAAAAAAAAAATATATATATATATAATAATAAATAATAATAATAATAATAATAACTGTACAATGAACATTTAAGCTTTGGGTTTTTGGTATCATATTTTCAAACAAAATTCCCCTACTCGCTAGCAATAACCTCAGATAGACATTAATTGTTATTATTTATATGCCTGATGTTTCTGCTACATCTTTCTGGCTGTGCATACATAGTTTATATTAATTAAGGTTCAGTTAATATTTTCTGCATTTTGTTTTCTTTAAATGTGGTAAATAAAAAAACAACAAAACACATATACTTTCTCTCTTTGCAAGGGGCCGACTTTGTGGCGTGTTTTTAAGACTCGTGATTTAAATAGTGGTTTAAAGCTAACAAAATGATTAGTACCACGGACCAAAGTGAATAAAATTTGCCGAATACGCATTTCGCTAGCTTTCCTTGTGTGTGTGCGTGCACGTGTGTTTTGTGTGCACGCGTAGGCCTCTGAGAATTGAAAATGGGTATTCTCGGGTTACGCAACATTTTTGTTGGTTTTAGGTAACCTATTTCACTTTACAAAACCCATTACATATCCTAATTTTTTTTGCGCGAACGAAACCTTGACGTACAATTAGATTTACGCGAACAAAATTATTGTTCTCTGGTACGTGATGTGCGTGTAAATGTGCGGCGTGAGAAAGAAAGACTGAATGAATGAGAATGATCCTTAGCTGTAGAGGAAAATGGAGGGGGGGGGGGGGGGGGGGGGGGGGGAGGCAGAGTTATTTTCCAGTTTAATCTACCTAGGGATATCTATAGGCGTATATGTTATGGGTGGCCCGCCTCCACCTTTCGCGATATTCAGAAAATAATACATTTACTTTTTATTTCACCTTTAAAACTTGGCGGTTTTTATTTTGTTTTGGGGTAAACGACTGTTAATAAAAAATAATGTTCTAAGTGCTAGTGTTGCACAACTTTGGCTACAACACGTGCCCAAACCGAAGGCTCGTGTACGCTGTCCTGGGATATTCTTACAATATAATATGTTATATATTAATGAAGTAAAGCTTATTAGTCCAACCGGAGGATACTATAGGTTTCGTCTCCGTCATATCTGTTTTCCGGACATTTTTTTCCACAATTCCTCAATATTTTTATTTTGTATAGCTTTATAATGTACTGTCACAGATCAGGTTTAACTTGAATGGCGATTCACCTATTTTGACAGAGTTATGGCCCTTGAACGTAGGAGATACGAAAACTTGTTTTCAATAGTATTTTCACAATGCCCCGATATGGTAAGCTGAAATTGTATGTATAGCTTTAACATGTACTGTTACATATCATGTTTGACTTTCGCAGAGTTATGGCCCTTGAATTTAGGGGATACGGAAATGTGTTTTACCATGTTGTGTTTTCGCAATACCTCAAGGTATTGATCTGAAACATTGTGTATAGCTTTATCATTTACTGTTATCATTGTAGATCAAGTCAGACTTTCATGGCGAATTACTCATTTTTCACAGAGTTATAACCCTTGAACTTAAAGAGATGTGAACATGTGTTGGGGGACGCTAGGGGACGTGTATTGCTTAAGCAGTACTTTCAGAATGCTTGTTATTAATATAGTATTTATTGCGCTGCTAGAAGCGACAATGTACGAGGTCTATGCATTAGCTTAAACATACACGATTTGATTTAGTTAAAAAACGTCTTCGCATCTGTATCAATCAGGGCTCTAAAAATATTTGTGTAGCAATATACATATGTATATATCTTATATTACAGAGCAATCACTTTCGATTGTGTTAATTTCATTGGATCTTCAATGGATGGTGTGCCTTTGACGTCTGGATCATCACGGTGGAAAAGATATCACACATACGTGGGAGATCGTCGTGTGATATCAAAACTGTCACACGGTGTCTCTCAAAATAGGATCTCGATGATCGATTGTAATCTGTATTCGATTGTAATCTGTATTCGACTTTCGCGGATAACTGTAACTAAATAGTTCCCAACACTAGCCGTTGTGACGGAAGTGAGTTTCCTCTTTTTCTCTCATTCGACCAAATAACCATATTAGATACCGAACAGCCATAGTTAAAAATATGCCGAGGTGTCGAACGAGTATCTTTGTTTTCCACCATATCTGTTTGACGACTCATTTGAGAATAAGCATATGGAACTAAAAGGGGGTGGGGTGGGGTGTGAGGGGGGCAACTGTCATCATAGGGCTGGAGCAAATCCTCAAATTCCTGCGACAAAGACAAATATTCGGGCAAAATGAGTTTGTCTGGAACCTTTTCATTATGTACCGGCGTCGTGGTTAGACCATCGGTCTATAGGCTGGTAGGTACTGGGTTCGGATCCCAGTCGAGGCATGGGATTTTTAATCCAGATACCGACTCCAAACCCTGAGTGAGTGCTCAGCAAGGCTCAATGGGTAGGTGTAAACCACTTGCACCGACCAGTGATCCATAACTGGTTCAACAAAGGCCATGGTTTGTGCTATCCTGCCTGTGGGAAGCGCAAATAAAAGATCCCCTTGCTGCTAATCGGAAAGAGTAGCCCATGTAGTGGCGACAGCGGGTTTCCTCTCAAAATCTGTGTGGTCCTTAACCATATGTCTGAGGCCATATAACCGTAAATAAAATGTTTTGAGTGCGTCGTTAAATAAAACATTTCTTTCTTTCTTTCTTTCTTTTCATTATGTATTTCTATCATTCTATCCACAAAAATTATTAGTTTTAATCCATATTAATGCGTAGTGATTATACCCCATTTGGCGTAATGCTAATATGAATAAATGATGTTATCCAGAATCGGACATTTTCGTTTAATTCAGGCAAAAATCGGCCTGTACCCTACAAAAATGGAAGCTCGTAGGGACAGGACAGTGTAATAGTGGTACGGCTCGAGGTTGCCAGACTCTTCTTTCAAATTCACCCGTGAAGGACATTTTCGTTTAATTCGGGCTCGTAGGGACAGGGACAGTGTAATAGTGGTACGGCTCGAGGTTGCCAGACTCTCCTTTCAAATTCACCTGTGAAGGACATTTTCACAGATCCCAGAAACATGTCTTCTAGAATTGTTATAAAAATCCACTAACCATGGGAACAGTGATTTAAAATAATTACTAACCATATTAAAAATGCACTAGCTCTATTTTCAATAAATACAATTTTACTAATAGGAATAATTCGATGTCATCTGAAGAAAGTGACAGAGCTTGAAAACCCTTAGATTTGAGGGGAAGAATGGGCAGGATATTCACATTTACAAAATAGGCTTAAATGCAACATTTGAACAAAACAAATTCACTAGCCATCGGGCATGGCAATGGTAGTTATTTACTAGCCCAACATTGAATATCACTAGCCATGGGAGTGGGGGATACCATAATCTAGAGACCGGCCTCGTTGGCGTCGTGGCAGGCCATCGGTCTACAGGCTGGTAGGTACTGGGTTCGGATCCCAGTCGAGGCATGGAATTTTTAATCCAGATACCGACTCCAAACCCTGAGTGAGTGCTCCGCAAGGCTCAATGGGTAGGTGTAAACCACTTGCACCGACCAGTGATCCATAACTGGTTCAACAAAGGCCATGGTTTGTGCTATCCTGCCTGTGGGAAGTGCAAATAAAAGATCCCTTGCTGCCTGTCGTAAAAGAGTAGCCTATGTGGCGACAGCGGGTTTCCTCTAAAAAAATCTGTGTGGTCCTTAACCATATGTCTGACGCCATATAACCGTAAATAAAATGTGTTGGGTGCGTCGTTAAATAAAACACTTCTTTCTTTTTTCCATAATCTAGAAGGCCTGCAACAAATATAATCCACCAAAGAGAAAAAAGGTCGTTCTGCCATGCCCAATCTGATTAAAATTAACTCCACTGGTTAATAACTATTACCTGACCCAACAGAGCTGATTTCAATCAGATTATGCTATGCCGTACCTCTCTGAAAAGTGGTACGGCCGTGGTCGTATCGTCTGCGCCGCCCCTGGTACCCCTATCCAGTTGACAGTCTTACCCCAGTGTGGTTGTATCTAGAACAACTTCTGTTTCATAGAGTCTGTCCTGACTTTGCCGCCATCCTAAGATGTATCTGACTAATGTAATTTTCTAACGTTCGACTAAAATTACATACTGAAAACAGATTTATATTTAGAATACTATTTGACTGTATATATTTAGTGTGTTTCTGATCGTCCCACTCTTTGTATGTTGCCCAAACTGGAATCCGTATAAAAAAAAAAAAAAAAAAAAAGTAAAGTAAATAAAAATAAAAAAAAGATTACGAATACGTTTATTTGGATTGCCGATCTTTTCACAGCGTGTTCTACACACTTACACTGCAATGCACATACATGAATACATATCCAGTTAATTAACATTAATGTTAAAAGTGAATATAAAATTGAACTGACAAATGTCAAATTAAGTATGTATTCTATTTTGTCTGACTATTTGAGCCGTAAGTATAAACTTACCTAAGTGCAATCGTGTATATTTAAAGGATCTAGCATTAGTAAACATCATGGATGGCAATCTTTTTAGTATGGTTATTAATTATTAAGTTTAAAAAAATAATAATCATGGATTGTGTTACAATGTAGTAAAAAGTGCATTTCTGTCTCGACCATATTTTGGACAAAAGGGGCAATATCTTTCTTCACTTTGAATTTTTATACTTTCCAGTTTCTATGTCTAAATTCTGTGAGCTTATGTTCTTAGCATTGTAATAATTTTCAGAACGTTTATATTTTTGTGAGTAGTAAATCGAAAAGGACACTCATTAGTCGACATCTTAAGAGTGGCAGCAAATTCAGGGTAGTTATTGTGCGTTTTATTTTCATTACGTATCCTTCGATTAGTTTCGGACAAAAAGTCTGGTGTGGTCATTTCTAGAATAGCATGGGGTTTTTTTTTGGTGTTTTTTTTTTGGTTTTGACAAACCTGTACTGATGGTAGAAGTACATGTACTTTCATACACGTGTGACTTTGCCAAGACCGCTGTGATAATAGTGTGTGAAACTAATAAAGAGTTAAAAGAGTTAAGTCGACCTTGCTGATCGCAATTCTGTTCAGATTTTGTGATGTGATGTATTGTATTTTAAAGGGACATACCCGACCTATGGGACAATTTCTGGTTAAGAAATTGGGCAGCAAAGTCGGGAATATACCTTTTAATATGAAAACAGTTAATAAACAAAGTTACAATGTGCCTTCGTTTTGTTGTACTCACTGGGAACAGCGGAAGGCAGGAGCGGGTTCGATAGAATGGATGGAGGGGGCAAAAAAAGTAAGTTTGTTTTATTTAACGATGCCACTAGGAGCACATTGATTTTTTTATCTCATCATCGGCTATTGGACGTCAAACATATGGTTATTCTGACACTTTTTTTTTTTTTATATAGAAAACCCGCTGTCGCCACAATTTTATTTGTGCTTCCCACAGGCAGGAGAGCACAAACCATGTCCTTTGGTTGAACCAGTTATAGATCACTGGTCGGTGCAAGTGGTTCGCACCTACTCATTGAGCCTTGCGGAGCACTCGCTCAGGGTTTGGAGTCGGTATCTGGATTAAAAATCCCATTCGTCGACTGGGATCCGAACCCAGTACCTACCAGCCTGTAGACCGATGCCCTAACCACGACGCCACCGAGTCCGGTGGAGGGGGCAGGTTAGAGTAAAATATCTGCCTGTACTCAGAATGTTGAGAATGTCGTACTTCGGCAAGGAGAGCACGTCCCTGGACATCTTCATACAGATCCTGACCAGTATATTTCATTCCCACAGGCCATAAGAGTGATCCCCTCACTTTCACGGACATTTAAGAAATAGTCCCCAGAAAGGGATGGAGTAGGCACACACGGTGCACAAGTCCATATAACTTTTGTTTTGCTCTTGGTGAAAATTGAGAAAGGGGATGCTATCCCTCAACACCGGCTGGGATGGCCACGATACCGTTACCTACACCAGTTGACCAGCCAGCGCACCACGACTGGTACATCAAAGGCCGTGGTATGTGCTATCCTGTATGGGATTGTGCATATAAAAGATCATTTGCTGCTACTCTTTTTGATTCGTCTGTTGCTCCAGCCAGCGCACAACTGGTACATCAAAGGCCATGGTATGTGCTATCCTGTATGGGATTGTGCATATAAAAGATCCCTCGCTGCTACTCTTTTCGATTCGTATGTGTCGCTCCAGCCAGTGCACCACAACTGGCATATCAAAGGCTGTGGTATGTACTATTCTGTCTGTGGGATGGTGCATATAAAAGATCCCTTGCTGCTAATCAAAAGAGAGTAGCCCATGAAGTGGTGACCGCGGGTTTCCTCCCTCAATATCTGTGTGGTCCTTGACCATATGTCTGACGCCATATATCCGTAAATAAAATGTGTCGAGTGTGTCGTTAAATAAAACATTTCCTTCCATTACACCAGTTGATGGCATCATGATCTTCCAACACCTCAGACTTAAAAAAAGAGAAAAGTTTCTTTCATGAAGTATTAAAATGATAACAAATCACAAATGTTTACAAATGAATTTTATTTTCACACAAAACTTGTTTTAAAAATCCATACCAAAAGTTGTCTGAATATAACACAAATTATATCCATCTAAATACATTACCTTTAAACATTGGAACACAATCCTCTTACCCACTAACCCCCCAAAAAGGTTTCATGTCACAACCACCACAGCAAAACGGCAAATAATGCCCAAACATCAATGTAATAAATTCTTTGTGTGCTAGTGTGTCAAAACAAGATGCATGAAACATCTATATATGACAATACATTTGAGTCAACTAACATACATAATAAAACCTATAAACCTGATTATCGTTTGTGCGTATGAATATAATAAAACAAAAAACCCTGAATACGGCTTTGTGCGTTATATCATGTGGACTATACCCGTAATCTCACATTATGGTTAATCGTTTCCACAATAAACCATACAGATGGAAGTTCTACATTTAGGAGATGTCATAATGATAATACACGTACATTACAAAAAACATACCCCAATATAAAATAAAAACAATGTGCAACCGTTCCAAAGTTTACAGTTGGTCTTGTGTTACTTGTCAATAATTTAGATAACCAACAATAAATTCCATTCTAAAATTCAAGCATAATAGGAAGCTGCTCTTAGCCAAATTAACGATGGATATGTATAGTTCATTGAACATTTTCCAAAATGCTAATTTGAAAACTAAGTAAATACAATTCTCTAACATTGTTATATTTTGTAGGATTACCATTGCCAGGATAAATTAATTTAAAAAAAAAATTAATGAGCTCATCAAACATTGCTTTCTGAACAGATCTGAACAGTTAGCAGAGTTACTTCCCTTCCAGTTTTTTTTTTTTTAATACATGAAATCTTTTGACATGTTATTTAATGAACATTAAGAATGAAAACCCCCAAATGTTTTTCATTTTAAACAAACCTATTAATAATGAAGAAAACCTTCGAATATTGTTGCCATTTTGATATAATGTAATTAAAAATTAAATGTGTACATACTTTGTAACCAAAATATGATACTGTCAAATGCCATTAAATACAATAAAAAACATGACGACCATTTTCCTGAGTTAAATTATGAAACTATATATCTATACAATCCACATAAAAATCTGTAAAATATTTAAGCATGTAAACATTATTTAGGTAGAGAGTTGAATTCTGAAGCTATATATCTATAATCCACATAAAAATCTATAAAACATTATTTAGGCAGTAAATGTCAGAGTAGAACAGAATAATATATACACAATACACGAACACTTGCTAAAAAAACCCACCCATGTGAACTGCAAACACAATATTTATAACATGGAGTTGTTCTGAATAAAGTTAATAAAATTCAGAGGGAGAAGAATGGAAGACCCAGCCACTTTCTCCACATGAATTATTCAACATTTACGTAATGCAAAATGCTAATAGTTTTGTATGTTCTTCAAGATTGCGAGTCACTCAATGGCCTGGGGAGTAGCCAGAGAGGAAAAGGAAAAAACGCAGAGGCAAACCGACCCGTAAAATAAACATCGGTGTTGTGGAGAAAATAAAATTAATCCAGCCATGTGTATTTTTGTGCTGGGGTTTAACATTCATTAATCAAAACTAATTTTGCTGAATTAACATGCCATATAAACTGTCCAATGTAATTAGTCTTGATCTATGAACTGGAAAACAGAAATATCAGTCTATGTACTTGTATCAGATACAAATCAACCTCCACTGAGAGGATTCGAACCATAGACCGTCATTTCAAGAGTCCAGCACTCTACCAACTGAGCTAATGGGGATATTCCCACTAGCTACTGCCAGTAGGGACACTTCATACCAACACTACTACATACTGGAAAACAGAAATATCTGTCTATGTACTGGAAAACAGAAATATCTGTCTTTGTATTGGAAAACAGAAATACCAGTTTTCAACAACTCAACAGTGAGCAGCATATTATAATAATGACCATTTTTACATAAAATTAAAAACAATCCAACACCTCTTTCTTGCTGTGGCTAATATTGGGAATATAAAACATGTTAGCAATGTCTTAGCTAAATAACCATACATAACATAACAATAATGCATGTATCTCAAAAAATTTGCTGGTTCTGTGCATGTTTTCGACAATCTGCTGGGACAAGCGAAATGTATGTTAGTGCTCGTGCAGAGGACAAGTTAAAAAAATGTATAATGGGGTTACATTTTTAGAAATCAAAAACGTTGTCCTCGCTATTTTAACTTATCCGGATCAGTAAAAACATTGAAGGACAAGTTGATTTTAAAATGTACTTGTCCGGTGTAAATTTCTTTTGAAGAGAACAAAAAGTTTCAAATGCCAAATTTATAATATTGCTTACAAGTGAGGTCAGGTGAGAAATTTTCCATAACAAAAGCAGTTTCATAAAATAAAATAAAAATAAATCTTTTTATGAAGAAAATAATTAAATTTCTAACATTCATTACAACATAATGTCACCTCATTGGTCCAGACCTAGCAGTGGGAGATGTTAATATGATGAACGTAAAAATTACGTCGTCAGGGAATGTCATATCCGACGACATCATTTTATATTGACACGTTGTCTTATCAAGCCTTATTGTTTACATTCATCAGGGTATGACCAAAAATAATCACCTGCTTCGCTGATTCAGTTTACAAATATTTTTTTTAGTTCACACTTAGATGAACGTAAAAGAAATAAACAATCTGCAAAATGATAACGGGCGAGCATGAGATACTGTTCACCTGTGTGTGAAATACATGGTTCAACTAAAAGCTTAAGCATTACGTAACTGTTGATTAAATTTAGAATTTTTTTTTTAATGCATCTATGGATTTTAACCAATTTAATATCGATAATTTATAAAAACAGGCCTCTGAAAATTGTGCTAACTAATTGTGCATTTCTTGTGCAAATGTAATTTTGTGCAACATATTCATCATTAGTGCATTAAATAACTAACATCATTTTAACAGGTTACACAAGGTGGAATCCGTTACCTGAAAATGTTTTGTGTAACCTATAAATGGGATTCTCCAGAGGCCTTAAAAGAAAATATGAGTATACACTTCAGGTAGATTTGTTGAAGACTAAAATATAATTAATAGGGGTGTCACGATGCATCACAATAAGATACATGATACCCTTGCTTTTTTATCAATTCCTTTTTTAACCATGTATCAATTCCTATATTAACGGGACATGCCCTAGTTTTTAAGGCACATTTTTTACTATTGGAGCCATATTTGAAATCATACTTTACTTGGATTTTAGTATCCATTTCCATACATGGAACAGTGGTTTTGTTCATTCTGGTGCTTTTAATGTATGTTTAAAAATGCACGTGCGTCTGAGAAGTAACAGTTATTGAGTCAAGTTTTACTGTATTTTTAGAGGGTATTTCACCATTTCAAAGTCACAGACTAATGTTTCACTCAATTGTAACTTTATCCAAATGTGTTACAAGTTTGTAGACTAACAAAACTTAAGAGTGCATTTTCGTGGGCTGTAACTAGGGTCTGTCCCTTTAAAGCTGCATTTTCGTGGGCTGTAACTAGGGTCAGTCCCTTTAAAGCTGCATTTTTGTGGGCTGTAACTAGGGTCTGTCCCTTTAAAGCTACATTTTCGTGGGCTGTAACTAGGGTCAGTCCCTTTAAAGCTGCATTTTCGTGGGCTGTAACTAGGGTCTGTCCCTTTAAAGCTGCATTTTCGTGGGCTGTAACTAGGGTCTGTCCCTTTAAAGCTACATTTTCGTGGGCTGTAACTAGGGTCAGTCCCTTTAAAGCTGCATTTTCGTGGGCTGTAACTAGGGTCTGTCCCTTTAAAGCTGCATTTTCGTGGGCTGTAACTAGGGTCTGTCCCTTTAAAGCTACATTTTCGTGGGCTGTAACTAGGGTCTGTCCCTTTAAAGCTGCATTTTCGTGGGCTGTAACTAGGGTCAGTCCCTTTAAAGCTGCATTTTCGTGGGCTGTAACTAGGGTCTGTCCCTTTAAAGGAAATATTTTATTTAACGACACACTCAACCCATTTTATTTAACGACACACTCAACCCATTTTATTTAACGACACACTCAACCCATT
Organism: Gigantopelta aegis; assembly: GCF_016097555.1. Lineage (NCBI taxonomy): Eukaryota > Metazoa > Mollusca > Gastropoda > Neomphalida > Peltospiridae > Gigantopelta > Gigantopelta aegis. The sequence continues at coordinate 10,110,991 of NC_054709.1, read as the reverse complement.
TTATTTACAGTTATATGGCATCAGTGATTCCTATATTAATTCTGCATTCAATTACCAACACCAGTTTGAACTAGTATATACCTATTGACAACATATTTCCTTTAAAAAAAAATGATAGTGGACAGAAAAAAAATTGCTGTTTATATCAATATGCCTATGTTGTAATATTTCCACATTAAAAGTGTTTAAATCGAGTTTTCCTTATTTTTAATTCACTTCTTATTTTATGGGGAAAACAATGTGAATCCGGTATCACTGGCTATGTATTGTAAGGTAGTTGAATCGTGACACCATTAACAATGAGTTAATGCTGGTTCTGGCGAAGTAGTTCTTATTGGCTCTTGTTTTATGGGGAAAACAATGTGAATGAGGTATGGCTGGCTATGTATCATGATGTAGGTGAATCGTGACACCCCTAACAATGAGTTAATGCTTGTTTTGGTGAGGTAGTTCTTATTGGCTCTTGTTTCGATTCATCAACTCCATGTCGGGTCTTTTTTCATTGTATCTTCAGACTTACTCGTCAAGGTTGGGTCGCTCAGGGGGGAAAGATTCCTTGGAATAATCTCTCAATGGAGAATAGAACTGCAAATAGAGTAACACCAATAAACATCAAACACGACAGTTATTAGTAACAATGCATTAAACACACACTATAAAGTTTTTTTGGTTTTGTTTAATGACATCACAAGAGCACATTTATTTGTTAATCATCGGTTATTGCATGTCAAACATGTGGCAGATCTTTTATATATATATGCAATTTCCCACAGACATGACAGCACATACTACAGTCTTTGATATACCAGTCATGGTGCACTGGCAGGTACGAGAAATAGCTCAACCGGTCCACCTATAGAGATTGATCCTAGACCATCCATCAGGTAAGCACTTTACCACTGAGCTATGTCCCGCTCACACCCATTATAAGCACGATGTACATGGGGGAAATAAGGAAGGAACTTATTTTAACACATTTTAAGTATGGTTATATGGCATATGGCCATAAATTCATGACTATTCACTCATTTTCCATTTCTTTTTGAGGGCATTATGGCCAAACGGCAACTTTCAACAAGTATATTACTGTAAAACAGTTTTATTTTCAAAGGATCAAATTCGAAATTAAAAATGAATCTAGTTTGCACACATTTATTTTCGGAAATACCCAATCCTTCCTGCCAATAAAAAATAATAATATGAAGAACTGGTATTGATGTTAAGCATGCTGGTTATGGCACATAACGTTACATTTTCCAGTCCACGAAAACCTGGCATAACAGATTTTGGAGGAAGGTTGTATATGCTCACGGAAACTCAATACAATTAAAAAAATAATTGTTTTCTACCAAATAAATCCTGCGTCTAGAAAGGGTGCTGTTGTTAAACCAGGGCTCGAAATGGCCTGTGGCCAGGTCGCCAATAGCAACCAATAGTATTATTTGGACGATTTCCTTTAGAACTATAACATATGAGCCACTATTAATATTTGTATTGCATATATTTATTCCCCATTAAAATCTTGCTCGTGGTTCATGGTTCGCTTACCTTAATTTGCCAACATCCATTATAATTTTTTGGACCACTATATTTTTTGGCGAGTTTCGAGCCTGTAAACTGTGGCAAATCCTGTGTAAAGCAATAAGGGACAGGGTATCCAAGACTACTTGAGGATGGGCCGAGTCTAGTAAGACTAGAGTCCAATGACATGACTCAAGTACCCGTACAAGGAAGAACACTCTTATTTAAGTATACATTGTTTTTCACATTGTCATTTTGCCATATGATTACATTATGGGGCTGTGAGACATGGCGGGAAAACAAAGTCGAATGTGTATTATGCAATACAGTGGCACGATTTGGCATCCTACTGTAAGGGTACTCGGGGTTCCGGGTTGAGTTTCACCCTTGTGTACTGCTTTCTTTATATGGTGAAACCTAGGTAAATCTCATACCTCGCTATTTAAGCAGGAAACAGTTCCACAAAAACCAGAACTCACAAAACCATACCTTGTACTGTGTTGTCGGATCCAGTTTCAGATTGGGATGTGGGCTATTTTTCTTATCAAAGCTGAAATGAGTATATATAAATTATAATTAGTACAGTCGACTATTCAGTAGTGTTTCCGCCAGAAAGAAATATTTGGGTATGGCGCTATGGAATTGAATGCAACCATAGTCAACTGAGGGACTAGTGCACCCCCCCCCCCCCCCCCGAAAGAAAATGACTAATGTTTAGGGTTATGGTTAAGAAAATCATACAGTAATGATAATAGTCATTGGTTTTGTCAATAGGTTAACTTAAAAAAAAAGAGAAAAAAAAGGGTACGACACCATACCCGTTTTACCCTCTGGCAGAAACCCTGTTCAGGAATATGTAAAACAATATCATAAACACAACAATTGCCGCCAAGTTAAATGTCTCGCCCCATCAAACTCATCTCATTGTATGTATATGAAAAATAAATTCCATTAAAACAAAAATCTTAACTTTAAATAAATGTTTATAACATACATTAAGATAACATTCAAAGATGCATCGTTTGAATTTTACCATGACACAAACTAGCGATTATGTCCTGAAAATATCATTGTTCTTGGCAAGAAAAATGCTGTGTGTCCAAGTGGGTACATGTTTGAAATATCAACGGGGTAGTCCCGAAGTCAGATGAGAAAAATAGTTATTAATTTGTCTTGTGTAAAGTAAAGATTGTAGTACGGTCTTCAATTACACCGCATGGCTAGCTATGGCATTTACCAAATTCGCCAATTGTGAATTTTTAATGCAGTTGGTGAATTTTATTTTAATTTGATGAAAACAATTTCAGATAATAATGGACATTTTTTTTTAGAAAACAATTGTTGATTTCTGCAACTTTTCAAGTTTAACAGATAACATGGCCAAAAATGTTGCTCGCCCAGAGCTAGCCCTGCAAGCGTACTAACAATTATATTCAAAATAATAATTTAATTTTCTACCATTTTATATAGAATTTTCCCTAGCTTGTATTAGCATGGTGCAGCACCATTCCTCAATCAGTGCCATGCAGATTTTTGTTCAGTGACTTTTGCAGTAAATCACTGACTGAAAGGTTATTTTGCTGTATGTAGACATATTTAAAAATACTTGTGTTAAATACTAGCAGATAAGATACACCCAGACCGTGCCTTTTAAGGTGCGCGAGGGTGCGATCGCGCTCGTACAGCACGCGTAATTTCAATCTGACGAGAGTGAAAAATAACGCATCTTACACTTAACAAAGAGCGCATGTAAAATAATTTTGTATATTGATTGCCATTATTTACCGTGTGTAGCTGATAGAAAGACCCGTTTAATAATAACAGAAAAATAACAAATGTGACGAGCACGGTAGCGTTCATGCAAGCTTTTAATATATGACTGGTACTTATCTTTGCTATAGAACAATACACTGGTTTAATAGACATCTTTGAAGACGTACCAATCCGATCAGAACTCCTTTGCCTATTTAATTTATTATTGATTAGAAACGGTCCACTTGTACAACATCTGATAAGATTACAATGTATGATAAAGCTAAATCATTTATACTGTTCCTATAATTTCAAAAGCAGACGGAACAATAAAAGAAAGAGAAGAAATGATAATAGGTATGTAAGATAGGTTTAGGTCTCCTTTACCAATTTTTTTTTTTTTTTTTTTTTATACATCTATTATATTTCCTTTTTCATCTTTAAAAAATATCAAATAAAACTGCATTTAAATATTTGTATTTCAGCCAGAGGTTAATGAATATACATCTGTTATAAATATAAATGTATATATGTACAAACTATAGTACTGTACAGTAATCATTGCCAACTATTTAATTAAATCAGAGCTATCGGGGTCAGATTATTTTTACTCTTGGAATTCTGGATGCACGCACACAGTCTACTTGACAACTTGTTATGCATTTATTTATGATGGTGTCTAAAATTATGGTGGGTTTATTATGGTATCCCATATTTGGAATAAAGTCCTTTGTAATGACAGAATTCGTAGGAGTTTGTATATTATTTTTTACAAACAACATTGGGACTGTTCTAGATCAATAACGTAACACTGACCTAACAGATGACAGAGCCGTTCCTAACTGGTAGTGGTAGGTCAAATGACGTGTTACAAAATGTTGAGGAAGAGACATTGGTTGTATAATTGTTGAAGTGCAGTCGTTAAGTTAAAGAGAGTCCTGAGGTTAGGGGTGTTAGTATTACTGATGGCAGTTATTTTTCCACTGGATAAAAATGATTGCTGTCTACTGAATGACACACTCAACACATTTTATTTACAGTTAAATGGTGTCGGACACATGGTTAAGGACCACACAGCTGTTGAGAGGAAACCCGCTGTCGCCACTTCATGGGCTATTCTTTTCGATTAGCAACAAGGGATTTTTATATGCACCATCCCACTGACAGGATTATGGATAGTACATACCACAGCCTTTGCTACACCAGTTGTGGAGAACTGGCTGGCACGAGTCGGTAGAATGGATAATGTTCGGTTTTTATATTTGTTTGTTTACTATTTTTAAATTTGCTGTTGGCAGCCTAAAAAATGCCACAAGTAAGCAATTTATTAAAAGTATTAAAATGCAGTTTCACTTGTTGATCCACTGCATGGTAGAGTGGCCTCAAAAATGCCACAAGTAAGCAATTTATTAAAAAGTATTAAAATGCAGTTTCACTTGTTGATCCACTGCATGGTAGAGTGGCTGGAGTACTCGACCCGAGTCTTGATGGTCTCTAGTTCAAATCCAGGCCTAGAACTACGTCATTTGCAGTGTTTAATGCAATTGCAATACCCAGTTGATATTGCTAATTCAATACCCCAAATAGGGAGAAAATACGAAACCCTTTCAGACCAGGGGTGGGGGAGACTCGGTCCCACGTTGATGTCATACTTAGGGGGGTAGAGGGATAAGAAGAACGAGTTATAAAATCATTTAAAAGGTGATATTTGCCAAATAGTGTTCTAAAAACAAAATCATAGTGGCATTTGTATATTTTTATCTTGAATCATGAACGCGAAATGATAAACATCAAAACATGAAAGAAAAACAAAATGTTTGATCCCATCAGCAAAAAAAATATTATTATATTTATTTTACATAATGGAATAAATAATATAAAAAAGGAATAAAAGTTATGCATTTTAACTCCCATATATGTATAAAAAGTACCAGTATTCAGTAGTCCTGAAAATTAATAAACAATAACACCGTTGGAGCGTTTGACAACTTGAGCTGACAAAGCAATTAATGACGTTATCGCCGATTGGATGACATTTGACCTCTCCTGGCTCTAAAGATAGCCGGTTTAGCTATTCCAACTCACTCCCACTTTTTTTTTTAAAAAGAGGGTGTAACCTTTTTTTAAATTTTAAAGCCTTTATAATTAGATACACTACATTGAACAGTCAACAAAAACACATTTACTAGGTTAAGTATATTTTTATGCTATTTCAAAGCAGTTTGTATTTATCACAAAGCCTCTTGCCTCGGACTCAACACTCGACCCGACAGAGCTCCGTACACAGGGGTTAACATGTGGTTGATTGTGACCAGTTGCAAACTCTGGGTCCTTTGTTTTAATTGGAGTGTAATACCTTGGTAGCCCCCATTGCCTTCTCACCAGAATGATGCTATTGTTAACGTCGGTTTTATCTCGTGACCAGCACAGCGGCTTTGACAAATGTCTAGCCTAGTGGCAGTAGATTGATTGTAGCTCCGACTTATGGCAGACTTTAAAATCACAGACGTCAGAAACACCAGTCAATTTTGACCACTATTTATTTATTTGTTATTATTTTAAATCATGCACAAGATGCCAATATCTGGGCAGGCTGATCCAATTGGCGGATAGGAATTTGTTCCTATAATAGAAACGGACAGGTGCTTCGGAGCGACAAGAATGACAAAAGTGGGACCGGCAAATGCACGTTTTTGAAAAATAATTTCGGTCACAGAGATCGAGAATCGGTCCCAGACCGGGAAAAAAGGGCTTTTCCCCACCCTTGTTTCAGACTAATAGATCCATAATATCGAGTCCTGGTCTTCCAAACACTCACCACACATCAGGTCCTTGGGTGGCCAATCTAGCCAGGTAGAACATGGCACCAAAAAACCCAACTCCAATACATGCAAACAGCGGGACCAGCTGCAACATTAAAGCATAAAAGTAAGCAAAACATACTCAAAGCAAAAATCAATCAGTCAAAAGAAGAATGAAATTCTAAGATGTAACAAAACGTATAGCAATTTAATCTTGCACACTTAAGGCCAAATAAAAAAAAAAGTTGGTGATCGTCCCTGCCTGTACCTGAAAATGTGCCCGCCCCTCGAATTTATTTTATTTTTTAATTTTGTTAAAAACCTGTTGAGATAGCAGCAATTCAACTTTCGTAAGCACTGTAACGGGTTAAACCATCACCAGGTCCATCTGGCGGCCAGTGACAGAACTACAACATATAGGAGCATATGCTGGTGGCTGCTAGTAGTGCTACTCCCGCAAACAAAATGGTCTCTGGGGTTTTATAAAAATTTTCACAGAAAAAAAACAAAACAATAAAAACCTCCCCCCATCCCTGATTTGTGTGATCAAAAGGATGATCACCAACTCTTTTTTTTATATTTTTTTGGCCTAAGTTAAGTTTATTTGCTTTGTTTAAAAATAATGCTAGAGTGCATCAAAAAATTAATCATCGGCTATTGGATGTCTCTATCATTGGGCAATTTAACTAGTCTTAGAGAAAACATGAAACAGTTTTCCATTTGTAGAAAGGGATCTTTTATATGCACCATACAACACAGGATAGCACATACCACAGCCTTTGATATACCAGTTGTGGTGCACTGGCGTAAATGAGAAATTGCCCACCATCGACCCCAAACCAGGGTGAATGAAGCAAGTGCTTTACCACAGGTAGCCCGAGTACTCTGACTGTAAGAGAGCTAGACGGACATTTGGACATAAACACGCTCTCATTACAGTCAGAGACCAACCTATGTCTTTTTTTGGCAATTCCTGACTACCAAACAGTAGGCAACGAGTCCCGCTCTAATACCACAACAATCCTATGTTTGACGTCAAATACCTTTACATCAATCATTTTCGAGTTAAGTGATACAAAAAAATCCACATATTAATCACTAATACACTTAATACAGAAAGAAACCCGACAGCACCCACATTCAGCTACGCTTCGTGACACTCCGTCGCAACAATTGCAAAGCTCGGCGATCTATTTCGAGACGTAGACCACGTGATCGCGCACTGGGCGATTCCGCCGTGTACAGCAGTTACAGGGGCCGTCTCATATCAAGCGAAGTTACAACATGGAAGAGTTGGCTAATGCCGTTTTGGATGAATTTGGATTTCATTACGTCATTAAACCAAAACAATTACACATTATTGATTCCATTTTGAATTTGAAGGATACATTTGGGTGTTATCGACAGGATACGGCAAAAGTATGTGCTACGTACTGCCTCCTCTTATGAAAGTAAGTAGTAATTTAATTTGATTATTTTATGTTTTATGAATTAGTCATTAGTACAGTAGTAGAGTGTGTGTGTGTGTGTGTTTTTTTCTCTCAACAATTACGTAACGCTCTTGAGGGGATGGGGTATCATAAGATGTATTCCGAGGCGTTAAGGGGAAGGATGGCAATGCTTGTTACTGCAAAATCAAAATTGAATCGGTGCATAGCTCATTCGATCTTTAAAACTTATCTTATAGTTGTTTTGCTATTCAGATCAAACTAAAAAATATTGAAATTTGTTTTGTTCAACGACACCACTAGAGCACATTGATTAATTAATCACTAGCTATTGGATGTCCAACATTTGGTAACTCTGATATGAGTATTGGAGAAGAAACCCGCTACATTAGCAATGGATCTTTTATATGTACTTTCCCACAGGCCACTGACCAGTTCTGGTGCATTAGTTGGAACGACAAAGAAATCAATTGGTTGAATGGATCCATCGAGGTTGTTCGATCCTGCGACGCGAACACTCAAACGACTGAGCTGAAACCCACTCCCTAAGAAATATGCGGAAATGACTCAAATGTGAAACTGTGGTGTAATATCTCATTAAAAAGCAAAAAGAAAAATAAAGAAGAAAAACGCGGTAGGATACTAGTAAATTAAGTAATAAAAATAGTTCAAATTTTGTTTTGGGTTGGTTGTAAGTATTCTGTTTGCTTAATAACTAATTTCATATGAACGATCGTTTTATCCAAGCAAATGTAAATCACATATATGTATGGTAGTTAATAATTATTGACAATGAATTAACCTACGTAGAACACAGCCCAATTGTTTTCAACAACTGAACAAAGACCGATTCTGTAACACAATACTCAATGATCAGTTGTAGACAGGAGTTCCGTCATAGTAGACAAGCTGACGCCTAGGGACCGATGTCGACGAGTTTCGCCGTATGCATGTATGGCCACAAATGACTGCCAGGTCCGATGTCGGGAATTAACCTGCTTATATCAGTTTGATGTTCAAGTACGCTACCACGATTTCTGATCAGGGCCACAAACTGTACTCAGAACGAGAGGGTGTGTGGGAGTTTTAAAAAAAGGTTTAGAACTTTTTTCAGCGTAGAATGTAGCCACAATTAATGAGATTACCCAACAATACGCATTGGCAGTTAACAGTACGACAATGATATTTGTCACTGATTTACAAGTTCTTTTTTGACTGACGATTTGTTTATGAAAATAATAACCGCTTGATATGAGACGGCCCCTGTAACTGCTGCACAAGGCGGAATCGCCCAGTGCGCGATCACGTGGTCTACGTCTCGAAATAGATCGCCGAGCTTTGCAATTGTTGTGACGGAGTGTCACGAAGCGTAGCTGAATGTGGGTGCTGTCGGGTTTCTTTCTGTAGTAAGTGTATTAGTGATTAATATGTGGATTTTTTTGTATCACTTAACTCGAAAATGATTGATGTAAAGGTATTTGACGTCAAACATAGGATTGTTGTGGTATTAGAGCGGGACTCGTTGCCTACCGTCTGGTAGTCAGGAATTGCCAAAAAAAGACATAGGTTGGTCTCTGACTGTAATGAGAGCATGTTTATGTCCAAATGTCCGTCTAGCTCTCTTACAGTCAGAGTACTCGGGCTATACCACAGGGTGACACACACAGGGCTGTCCCGCCCCTACTGAGAGAGAGAAGAGAGAGAGAGAGAGAGAGAGAGAGAGAGAGAGAGAGAGAGAGAGAGAGAGTGAGAGAGAGACCTGTTGGCAGACAACAAAAATATCTGACACGATTTCAGACAATTTCGACCCCTGCGCAGTGGTCAAGGACACGCTTACAACTCACGTGGAAATCAACGTAAACATATCGTATAAGATCAGATATCGTGCATATTTACCGATTTGTGAGCCTTCAAAGAAGACAGTTTCATGCCAGGCATAAAATTGAGATGCACCATGGTTGCTGTTACTTTTAACAATTATACAAATAATAATATGCGAACTTGCAAACACAAAACCCTCTATCAATGCCTGTGAAAACACTTATACCAACTGCGTAGTCACCGCATCCGCATATGAAAAATAGTTCATGTCAAAGAAATAGTGCGGGTTATACGTAAATTGCCGAGATGTTCCGAGTGGTCTCAAAGAACAATTTTGAACGTCTTTCAAAAATACTTCTTACATGGCCACACAACCACAATTAATTACGCTATATGTTTCTATATAGTATTAGTGGAAACATTTTTTATTAATATCAGCAGGCCCACGGATTTTTGTAATACATACAGTATGTACCTTTGCCTGTCTGGGGGGAAAATACCCTCAAAAGGACAACCCCTGTTGCCAAGCTCTTTCTCTCAGGATATTGGTTTAAACAAACTCACCCACTAAACCTGGCCGAAGTACACCCATTTTACACAAAAAGCACTACTTTTGCATGGGCCGGAATTACAACAAACAAGTCTTCAATGTCAGCAAGTTACACGTTTAGAAACTACATGGCATGATGCTCTCCCCTGTCAACTTCAGTCTGATAGTTGTCACTTCAAAGCTGTTTGCCATGAAATAATCAGTCAAACAACAGACTACTTGCGCGGACAAATTTCCGGTTGATCTGTGGCCACATTATTCCGTCTGTCACTACCGACCTTGGCGGTGAAATGGTTATGTATCAGACAGGTACTGGGTTCGCATCGCGGTACCGGCTGGGAGTTTAAGGACTCAATGAGTAAGTGTAAGCGTACTTAGACTACTACGCTGACTCTTATCTCACTAAACAGGACAGCGTGCTTGAACCTTACTTGAATATAAGCATAATGCAATGGAATGAAATCTGTCAATATCCATGTGTAAGCGAGTTCGTACTTTATGTTCGAATGTATTCGTAGTCTTTGGGCAATAAGGGGAATAACTCTGAGAATGCAAAACAATTTAGAGAGCACGAGTTACATCTCTTCAGAAGTTGTAATATATTAAATTAATTCCAAAACTCGCTCCAGCCAGAGCACCACGACTGGTAGATCAAAGGCCATTGTATGTGCCATCCTATCTGTGGGATGGTGCATATAAAAGGATCCCTTGCTGCTAATCCAAAAGAGTAGCCCATAAATTGGCGACAGCGGGTTTTCTCCTTCAATATCTGTGTGGTCCTTAACCATATATGTCCGAGGGAGCTACTCTTTTCGATTAGCAGCATGGAATCTTTAATATGCACCATCCCATAGACAGGATAGCACATACCACGGCCTTTGATGTACCAGTCGTGGTGCAGTGGCTGGAGCGAGAAATAGCCCAATGGGCCCACCGACGGGGATCGATCCCAAACCGACCGCGCATCAAGCGAGCGCTTTACCACTGGGCTACATCTTGCCCACGCGCATTGAAGAAGGGATTTGTTTTATTTAACGACGCACTCAACACAATGTCAGGCCTGTATGGCGTCAGACATATGGTTAAGGACTACACAGATATAGAGAGAGGAAACTCGCTGTCGCCACTTCATGGGCTACTCTTTTCGATTAGCAGCAAGGAATATTTTATATGCACCATCCCACAGACAGGATAGTACATCCCACGGCCTGTGTTACACCAGTTGTAGAGCACTGGCTGAAACGAGAAATAGCCCAATGGGGTCACCTACGGGAATCGATCCTCGATCGATCGCCCATCAAGCGAGCGCTGTATCACTGAGCTATGTCCCGCCCCCGCATTGACGGATAAAGGGGAGTGGTGTTTTAACCGATTGTCTACCTAACATAGGGCTTACGGCAAAATATCTCTTAAACACTTGTTTTTATTTTTATTTTTATTATTATCATGTTTTTATTATTTATTTATTTATTTATTATTATTATTATTTTATTATTATATTTTTAAACATTATTTATAGGACACTTCCATTTTTGAGGGACACCCGGCCATTAACCCATGGATCCACGGTTGAAAAAGGGGTAGGCCTATACACAAGTTAATAATCTGTCCCACACTCGACCACTGGCCATGCCAGACTGGGTGTGGGATAGTTCACCAAGGTAAACATCTACGGTCCGTTTTTTAACATTTTGACATTTATTTGGACCCGATGTTTACAATGTTAATAGCAAAAACAAGCGTGCAGTTTCCGCCCAGATTTCAGGCGGAATCGATACAACCATGGAATTAATTATTTCGTGGCGAAATATGAGATGTAGCAATAAATATAAACACTTACTATATAAAGAAAACTTCCCGAGTCACGTTTTACGCATAAATAGACAGTTTGTCCAAATAGTAATCCTGCATTAATCCAATTTTCAGTTACGAACAAAATCTCGAATATTCCCGCCGGCCATTGTGAGCATATTTAAAATGTGATTGAAAACTGTTGGTGGAATCGGATTATTTTTATTATTATTCGTCTCGGGTTCACGAGTTTATTCCACGATATTTAATGGAATATCACGTTTAATAATCCTAAATAAATAAACTTAATTAATGAATAATATTTTTTTAAAATCAATTAATTGATAATAAATTAATAATAACAATTAAATAATATAATACAAAATTAATTAATTAATACTTAATAAATAATAATATAATAATAAATTAATTAATTAATACTTAATAAATAATAATATAATAATAAATTAATTAATTAATACTTAATAAATAATAATATAATAATAAATTAATTAATTAATACTTAATAAATAATAATATAATAATAAATTACTGAATATTGTTAGTAATTATCATAAATAAATAACATAATAAATAAATTGATTGAATAATAATGATAATAAATAAATTAATTAATTAATTTTATTATTAACTAAATAAAATGTCGTTTTTTTCATTTATAAATGTTTCCGTTACACACACACACACGCACGCACACACACACACACACACACACACACACACACACACACACACACACACACACACACTTATATACACACAAAACAGACTTTGATTTCTACTTAACCGTTTGAACATTAAATGTGTTGTTGAGGATTCCCTCGCAACCATATGAAGATGTTTAGTAATTGATGCATAACTGTGACTTGATGACAACTGCTGCTTGTGATGACTGCCTTGTACCTGTCTGCACATTGGCTAAACCGATGTGTACTTTGATTTCTACTTAACCGTTTGAACATTAAATGTGTTGTTGAGGATTGCCTCGCAACCATATGAACATGTTTAGTAATTAATGACAACTGCTGCTTGTAATGACTGCCTTGTACCTGTCTGCACACTGGTGTGCACTTGACAATAACATGCATGTAGTGGGATGGATGTGTATCATTCCTGTTCTTTCGTTGGTACCAGGATTACTTCAGGTAAGTTTACTGTTAACATCTTCATGCATTTATGTTAATTTCTAAATGTTATGGTTAACATTTGAGACTTAATGCTTGATAATACTTTTTCAGTACTTTATTTAAGTACATTGCTGTGCAGATTTGTAATGTAACTACATATAACTTATAGTACAAGTTTTGAAAGTAGTTACATGAATATGTTTCAAGGAATAAATGACATGGAGCTGACAATCATTATAACATGTTAGATTTACATGTATAAATTGTTTTCAACTGCCAGTTTAACTTCCAAATTGTCTGTTTCCCCATTCTTTGTGTGTCTATATTTATATATATATTTTATTTTTTTTAACTGAATAAAACCCCTAAAATAACTAATGACCAGTAATTATAGCTAAAAAAAAAGAAATGAAATTAAAACAAAAAAGAAGAGGAAAAAAAAGAGAAAAACCTTTGAAACACATGTAAGCAATGGCCTGTAATAATAATATTGAAAAACAATTACTAAAGGAAATAATAATTTTGGAAAAGGTAAATAAATGAAGGCCTTAAAATAAGTAATGACCTGTACTAACAATCATTATTTTTTTAATAATAATAAAAAAGAATAATACACCCCAAAACTTTAATGTGATAATATTATTAACAATGCATATAATGCAACCCACACAAAGCACATATGTAGAAACAAAAATAACAAAATAAATAAATTTAATAATCAATTCCATTCAGTTCCGCAATATTTCTTTTTACCTGGTGTACGTAAAATGCTTGATACGAATAATTCTCGTTCCGCAAAATTTTCATTCCGCATTTTCGATGTGCCAGGATAAAAATAGCTTTCAAATGTTTAAATGTGTCATCTTCAAACATCTAATCCTGGAAAGGTTACCAAAGGTATTGTACTTAATATTTTTGTCTAAAATTTATTAAAATATGTTGTTGTACGTGTTGAGGCTCTTAAATAAAGCACATATGCCTGATTTTATTAAATCGTGATTGCAAATGGAAAATTCGATCCAATGGATAAACGTTACGGCACAGCAATAAACATCACAATAATAAATATCGTGCCGGAGACGTTTATCTTGATGAACTAGGTGTGGGAGAGACGTGCCTGAACCTTAATTGGATAGAGGCACGTTAATAGAGTTTACGCTACGCAAGATTTAATTTGGAAAAATATCCCTCAACTAAATGTTTTATTTAACGACGCACTCAACACATTTTATTTACGGTTATATGGCGTCAGACATATGGTTAAGGACCACACATATATTGAGAGAGGAAAACCCGCTGTCGCCACTTCATGGGCTCCTCTTTTCGATTAGCAGCAAAGGATCTTTTATATGCACCATCCCATAGACAGGATAACACATATCACAGCCTTTGATGTACGTCCTGCCCAGATCACAAAGAATGTAAATTATTATTATTATTAGTATTATTTTAAATCGAGGGTAGACTTTCTGAAAGGTGGCAGTAAAGTATATAATAATATCACCAGTTATCGCATATAACCTAATATCGTCAAATAAGCCAATTTTATGTTTCTGTCGTAAATAGGTTAATGTTGATATGAAATGTTATCTCTGGTCGTCAGTTAGTCGATAATATACGCAACATGTACCATTTCTAGTCCGACAGCTGAAAGATGTTCTTCAATTTTGAGCCAGTCTGCATGGAGTTACCCCTCATGAGGTTTTGCCAACTGTCTCGTACGCTTATGCCCATTCCGCTTCCATGCTATTCCACGTATACCTGCCAGGCCCGGTGCTTATAAAACTTAAATTTCGAGTCTAGACTCAAGACTAATGGAGTCTGAGACACCCATGTCACGACAAGGCCATACAAATTATTTGCGTATGACGTCATTAGAGATTGAGTCTGGACTAAGTCTAAAGGTTTTATAAGCACGGGCCCAGGGCCCGTGATTATGAAACATAAAGTCCAGACTTTAATAAAATCCAGACTTTAACGTAATGCTGTTTGAATGACGTTGCCATGGCGTTAAAGTCTGGACTTTATTAAAGTCTAGACTTTAAGGTTTATAAGCACGGAGCCTGATCTATCGCCCACAAACATTTCAGTGGTATTTCGACATTTTCTGTTAAGTTACGAAAATTGACGGAAACGTTACCATAAACACGTCATCAGTTATTTTACGTGACGTCAACAATGCTTTTAATGTGTTTATTGATGTCAAAGCGATACTACGTACATTTTCCCAAAATGTGCTAACAATGCCGCTATTTGACATTTATAATCATATTTATTTTAAATGTGCATAAATATAAAATATGCATGGATATAATAGTACCTAATGGCGACAACTAACAACTGTGTATCTGTTGCAATGTGTGTTTCAAGTTATTTATGTGGTGGATAATGAACTCACTCGTTACTGAGGTAAGTCACTATAGTTCGTCATATAATTCTAGAACACCTATTTTTGGTAAATAATTTCAGTTTGACGTAAGAAGAAAAGTAAAAATGTTTTGGAAATACCCCCCCCCCCCCAAAAAAAAAAAAAGAAAAAAAAAAAAAGAAAAAAAAAAGAAAAAAAAAAAGACACACAAAAAACCCACAACTATTTTGGTGTGCAATTTACAAATCGATCAATCAAATGTGGTGGTGGGGCTGTTGTTAGTGCACGGAGCGAGTTATGTGAATACTTTTCTTAACGTGCACGGCGAGTAGTGTTTCCCTCTGTATGTAGCATATTTAAAATGACGGGAGCCTTTTGACGGTTGTCGTTGGAAAATTTATATTGTTAATAATGACACAAGTACTTCAACCAGGATTTAGTGAGTAGGCCTAGGCCTACGGTAAGTCATACATTTGTGGTTTGTGTGGGGACAGGCTGGCATTTGCCGAATTAAACGAAAATGCCTGAATCTGGATAACAACATTTATTCATATTAGCATTACTGCCAAAGAGCCTATAAAGGCGTAGCGCCCATTACGCACAGTACGCACGTGCGTAATGTACCCCCCCCCCAAAAAAAAAAAACAAACGACCCAACCCAACCCAAAAAATCTGGGAATAGGTCGAGGCTGTCTGTAATTGTTCTATAAATGATACTCTTCCCTGTTTCAGTAATTAAGTTTCCCCAACAAAGCGGCGTGCGTAATGCTAACATTTTTCTGGCTACGCCCCTGAGTTGCAAAACGAATCACTACGCATTTGTACATGGATTACAACTAATTTTGAGTAGAAT
The DNA here is from genome assembly GCF_016097555.1 of Gigantopelta aegis. NCBI lineage: Eukaryota > Metazoa > Mollusca > Gastropoda > Neomphalida > Peltospiridae > Gigantopelta > Gigantopelta aegis. The sequence goes on along the minus strand of NC_054709.1, from coordinate 10,094,938 downwards.
GATGGAAACACATGGTGAAAAGGTCTCAGGTCAGCTCATTTCAGAGCCGTAGCTAGGATTTTTTGTTTGGGGGTGTGTGTAGGCAACTGAGTAGTTAATAATCTAAAACTCCTTTTCTTTAAGTTTCTATAATGCTTTCCGAGTGCAACTGCCCCCCCCCCCCCCCCCCCTCTGCTAGCTACGGCCCTGCATTTTGCCCGAATATCTCTATCATTTTTGTCCGAATGTAATGGTTAAGCCATAGAATTTGAGGCTCGGAGTTACTGGGTTCGCATCCCTGTACCGGCTCCCACCCAATATTTTCTTTTCCATTAACAGCAACGGATATTTTTTTGCGAAAAACCCCACAGACAGGATAGCACATGCCATCGCCTTTGATATACCAGCCGTGGTGCACTGGCGAGAACGAGAAATAGAACAATGAGCCCACTGACGAGGATCGATCCCAGACCGACCGCGCATCACGCGAGCGCTTTACCACTAGATTACATCCCGCCCTCGGTTATATCTCGTCCCAGCCAGTGCACCACGGCTGGTATATCAAAGGCCATGGTATGTGCTGCCCTGTCTGTGGGACGAATGAATGAATGAATGTTTAACGACACCCCAGCACGAAAAATACATCGGCTATTGGGTGTCAAACTATGGTAATGCAAACAAATAAAATGATGATCAACATCAATATAAAAATTCAAGATTTAAATAAAAACACAGTGTAAAGAACTGTGCAAAAATACAAATATCACAGATAGATACTGACTTTTACTCTAAATTTCAATTTGTGCTGTATTGGCCATTCTCAAAGAAAATGTTACACCCCTGCACCACGATGAGGTTACAGCACGCGCAGGGGTGTCTGTGGGACGGTGCATATAACCGATCCCTTGCTACCAATGGGAAAACAAAATGTAGTGTTTTTCCTCTCTAAGGCTATACGTCACAATTACCAAACGTTTGACAATCAATAACCGATAATTAAAGGGACAGACCCTAGTTTCAACTCGTGAAAATTAACACTAAGTTTAGTTAATCTACAAAACTTTAACACATTTGGATCAAGTTACAATTGAGAGAAACATGAGTCTGTGACTTTGAAATGGTAAAATACCATCTAAAAATAGACTAAAACTACTCCATAACTGGGTTTTTTTCTCAGACGCACGTGTTTTTAAAAATATAAGAAATGCATTTTGTGATATTAAAAACACCAGGATGACCCAAAACACTTCGAATGTACGGAAATTGACAATCTAAACCATAAAATCTAAGTAAAGTATGATTTCAGTTATCATAAACGGCTATAATAGTAAAAATTAGGCCTTAGTGTTTAAAAACTAGGGTATGTCCCTTTAATAAATGACTGTACTCTAGTGGTGTCGTTAAACAAAGCAAACTTTAACTTTTTAAATCTTAAAAAAAAAGCAGAATATGCTCCTTTAATTCGATTGATTCTTGCGTGTTGAGGCGTTGTAATTAGGCCTACCTCTGCGTGGGGCAAACGAAAAATTGGTACGTGTGGCCACGTAGCGGTTCTAGATTTTTTTTATTAAAGCTTTGTGCCTATCTACTAAACCCCTGACCCGAATTATGATACAACAGTTGCAAACATACGTATAATGCTGTTCGTTGTATCAATAATTGTATTGTAGAATACAAAATAAACAACCACTAATTGTTTGAAATGACGGCGGTTACTTCTGGGTGGTTGGTGGTCGGATAAAGACATTGTCACACGAAAATAATTGAGTAAAATAATCTGATATTTACTAAACAAGATACACAGGGCCTGTATTTATCAATGAATTTAAGTCTACATTTAAGTTTTTGAAACTGACTTATCTAAGTCCAAAACGTAAGTTTGTATTCGCTAAACAACGACACCACCGGAGCACACTAATTAATCATCGGCTATTGGACGTCAATCATAGCTCATTTCGTTGGGGAAGGAAATATTTTATTTAACGACGCACTCAACACATTTTATTTAGGGTTATATGGCGTCAGACATATGGTTAAGGACCACACAGATACTGAGAGGGGAAACCCATTATCGCCACTTATGGGTTACTCTTTTTTGACTAGCAGCAAGGGATCTTTTATATGCACCATCCCACAGACAGAATAGTACATACCCAGACCTTGCGTTTTAAGGTGCGCGGGTGCGATCTGAGATATAACTGTTACTTAATGCATTATACCAGTTCCGCACCCAAACAAATGTCATATCTCTCTCTCTCTCTCTCTCTCTCTCTCTCTCTCTCTCTCTCTCTCTCTCTCTCTCTCTCTCTCTCTCTCTCTCTCTCTCTCTCTCTCTCTATATATATATATATATATATGATCAATACAATGGACAATGTAGTCCAATAATTTCAGCAGTAGATAATTAACGATATAAGTAACACAATAGTTATATGATCATGCGCTAGTTTCTCTTTTAATTTGGCCGTCCGTCACAACACTGAACATATCCACTGGTTTCTGAATGCAATACGATGGCATGATTTGGCATCCATGTTCAGCGCTGGATTTAGGATGCATAATGCTATTTTACTTTATTCCTTAGTCTCATTAACATCTAGTGTAAATGTCGGGTACTCTGGTCCGGGTCGAGTTTGACCCTCGAGTAGGCCTATTTTGGACTTGTGGAGGCCCTAGTTCGGGTGGTATGCTTCCCCGTAAATTTTGAAAATTAGATTCATCTATGCAAGATTTACTACCAATAATATTTTTGATTCGGAATTACTAGGGAATTGCAGCCCCCCCCCCCCCCCCCCACTGCTCCGCCGTACTTGATTAGTCATATATATGGCTAAAGTTAACATACGTGGTTGAAATGTTACACGCTTTTGTTATAAAAGTCGATCAAAGTATGCCGTTTTCGGCGAAAAATAGACTGATAAGAGTTCAAACGTGATTAACGCATTGTGGAAACCACCCGCGTAGTGAAACCAATAACCGGTGTAAAGAAATTAATTTTGTAATATTTATCAACAAACAGCCTATCCTTAGAGCTTCGTGAACAGCAAGTAATATTTGCCGACATGTTTTCAGTTAATGAAACTTTAAATTACGCCGATTTCTAGTAAGCAACAGTTGTAAAATATTTACGAAAGATTTCTTTAATACACATATATTAAAAAAAGGGTATATTAAAGGCCGTGGTATGTTCTGTCTGTAAAAATAAAAGATGCCTTGCAACTAATGAAATATGTTGCGGTTTCCTCTCAGATTACCGGCCTCGGTGGCGTCGTGGTAGGCCATCGGTCTACAGGCTGGTAGGTACTGGGTTCGGATCCCAGTCGAGGCATGGGATTTTTAATCGAGATACCGACTCCAAACCCTGAGTGAGTGCTCCGCAAGGCTCAGTGGGTAGGTGTAAACCACTTGCACCGACCAGTGATCCATAACTGGTTCAACAAAGGCCATGGTTTGTGCTATCCTGCCTGTGGGAAGCGCAAATAAAAGATCCCTTGCTGCCTGTCGTAAAAAGAGTAGCCTATGTGGCGACAGCGGGTTTCCTCTAAAAACAGTGTCAGAATGACCATATGTTTGACGTCCAATAGCCGATGATAAGATAAAAAATCAATGTGCTCTAGCGGCGTCGTTAAATAAAACAAACTTTACTTTTCCTCTCAGATTATAAGTCAGAAATGCCAAATGCTTGACATCCAATAGCCAATGATTAATAAATCAATGTGCTCTAGCGGTGTCATTAAAGAACATTTTTAACAGACAGAATGTAAATACAACAACGTCTAATAACTTGAACAATTTTTAACTTATGATCATTGAATTTAAAAACAGTTATAAAACACTTAAACAACAATAACAACAACAACAAATAACAAAATAATAATAAAAAATAATAACATAAAATTATATAGAAATAGTTCTAGAATATGCACGACATTTAAATTTGATCTAGAAACAATTATAAGATACACATTTAATGTACAAAAATTACTTCGTTGATTGAAACATACATGTATTTCTAAACTCATTTTGTAAAATTCATTAAGCCCTTTCCATAATAAACATGTTGATAATGTTTCTAAACAGTTATAAATTTTATTCTTAATAGCATTACTGCCAAATAGCTATATAGGGAAGGAAGGAAACGGTTTATTTAATGACGCACTCAACACATTTTATTTACGGTTATATGGCGTCGGACATATGGTTAAGGACCACACAGATATTGAGGGAGGAAACCCGATGTCGCCACTTCATGGGCTACTCTTTTCGATTAGCAGCAAGGAATCTTTTATATGCACCATCCCACAGACAGGATAACACATACCACGGCCTTTGAAATACCAGTCGTGGTGCAACTGGCTGGAGCGAGAAATAGCCCAATAGACCCAAGACCGACCGGGCATCAAGCGAACGCTTTACCAATTCTATTCCTTGGAACAACTAATATTGTGGGTAGAAAAAAAGAAAGAAAGAAAGAAATGATTTATTTAACGACGCACTCAACACATTTTATTTACGGTTATATGGCGTCAGACATATGGTTAAGGACCACACAGATTTTGAGAGGAAACCCGCTGTCGCCACTACATGGGCTACTCTTTCCGATTAGCAGAAAGGGATCTTTGTTGAACCAGTTATGGATCACTGGTCGGTGCAAGAGGTTTACACCTACCCATTGAGCCTTGCGGAGCACTCACTCAGGGTTTGTAGTCGGTATCTGGATTAAAAATCCCATGCCTCGACTGGGATCCGAACCCAATACCTACCAGCCTGTAGACCGATGGCCTAACCACGACGCCGCCGAGGTCGGTTTTGTGGGTAGAATGATAGAAACACACGACGAAAAAGATAATTTACAGGCCAGCTAATTTTGACCGAATATTTCTATCGTATTTGCCCGAATTTGAGAAATTTCTCCAGCACTGAGAGAGGGAGAGGGGTGCAACTTCCCCATCCATCCATCCCCGCACCCCCACCCCATTCCCACCATCCCCGTCTCGGACACTTTGTACAATATGAAACTACTATTATCATTTCATTTTATTTCAACTTATTTTCGTGCTTATATCCCATTACGGTTCAAACACGCTGTCCTGGGCACACACCTCCGCTATCGGGGCTGTCTGTCCAGGACAGTGGGTTAGTTGTTAATTGTTAGTGGTCAGTGAGAGAGAAGAGGGTGTAGTGGCTTTCCACGTACCCACTGAGTCATTAAAACTCGCTCTGGGTTGGAGCCGGTACCAGGCTGCGAACCCTGTACCTACCAGCCTTATGTCCGATAGCTTAACCACCACGCCACCGAAGCCGGTCACTGGTATCAAAGTGTGCTTTAGTTTCAACAAGAGTTACCTCTCTTTGATCTATTTGTTGAGAGTTTATCAAGTTTACCGGCCTCGGTGGCGTCGTGGTTAAGCCATCGGACATAAGGCTGGTAGGTACTGGGTTCGCAGCCCGGTACAGGCTTCCACCCAGAGCGAGTTTTAACGACTCAGTTGGTAGGTGTAAGACCACTACACCTTCTGTTCTCTTATTAACAACTAACCACTAACAACTAACCCACTGTCCTGGACAGACAGCCCAGATAGCTGAGGTGTGTGTCCAGGACAGCGTGTTTGATCCTTAATTGGATATAAGCACGAAAATAAGTTGAAATAAATAAATAAATAATTAAATAAATAAATAAATAAATAAATAAATACCAAGTTCACATTGATAGACATATGGGACACAAATTTTTAAATGTAGAAGATGGAGGGGAAAAAATGTGGATGAGATAAATGAAAGACGTTATTAAGAAACGGATCGTAATAACATTTCTTTTTACAGACATTGATCTTGTTATCTAATCATTGATGTAATTAATTGTTTGTTAAATGATAGTCTTGTGGAAATCTTAGTGAGGGGACGAGACTTAGCTCGCATGATGTGCTTGGTTTGTAGGATCGAATCCCGTCAGTGGACCCATTGTCTGATTGTTTTTTCCCCGATTTAAACCAGAGACTCACAACTGGTATATCAAAGGCTGTATTATATAAAAAAAAAGTTTGTTTTGTTTAACAACACCACTAGAACACATTGATTTATTAATCATCGGCTATTGGATGTCAAACATTTGGTAATTGTGACATATTTTCTGAGAAAGGAAACCCACTACATTGTTTTCATTAGCAGCAAGGGATCTTTTATATGCACCATCTCACAATCAGGATAGCATATACCACGGCTTTTGATATACCAGTCGTGGTGCACTGGTTGAAACGAGAAATAGCCTGATGGGCCCACCGACGGGGATCGATCCCACACCGACCTCGCATCGAGCGTGCGCTTTACCACTGGGCTACGTCCCGCCCCAGGCTGTGTAGTATGTGTGTGACCATGTCTGTGAGAACGTGCATACAATGACCCCTTGCTACTACTGAAAACAAAATGTATCGGGTGTCCCCTAAGACTTCGAGTCAAACAAATTACTAAATGTTTACCATCCAACTTTGAACGACAAAAACGTTATTCATAATCAAAACCGTATCTTTGCAAAATGCATTATGTTTGGTAGCAGGGTATTTCCCCACCGGTCATTTCCCCCCGGTCTCCCCCCCCCCCCCCCGGTATTTCCCCCTTATATCATGCCCTCTCGGTCATTTCCCCCCAGGCATTAGTGGTATAAATAAATAACACTATTATTTTATAATATTTTATGTGAAACATTGAAAACAAACACATGAACACATTCAACAGTCTACATTTGCAGGTTGTGTGCAAATGTCCGGAGGGGGGGGGGGGGGGGGGGGGGGGGGGTGTCCTAGAATCTACACTTCCGAGTGCACTCTCCAACTTAATCCATTAATAATAATAATAATAATAATAATAATAATAATAGTAATAAAAACATTACGTGTCTGCTAAATTAACTTTTATTTTATCGTTATTAATGAACAAATTAAAATGAGAAATACTGAGGACAAGGTATTGATATAAATGACCCCTTAATGATGACATTCTTGAATGAAATTATATTTTAGGCAATTAAATCTAGAATTGTTTATGTCATTAGTTTTCAGCTTCCTATATCAAATAATTTTACTTTTAATGGCAAATGACAAAATTCAACGACTACGGTACCATCATGTTAGAATAGTTTTGTCTAGCACCTAGTAATGCTTTATGAAAATTTGCATACTTGTTTTTCAGTATCTACAACATTATAGTGTCCCTATAGTCCGAAATAGCATCATACATGTATTGATATTTCATATATGTATTGGTATTCGAATTTCACTTAAAACAAACAAACAAACAAAAAAGACAAACATTCAACCTATTTATGAATTTGTGTACGTCTTGTACGTTCTGAGAAAACAACAGCTTCATCGACATACATTAACAATTTAATAAATTAAAATATTTCTATTCATACAAAATATTACAGTTATTTAGCATTTCAATTTTAAGATTATTTGGGAATAAAATAAAAAGTATTGGAGGTAAAGCGTTCAGCTGGATTAATCTATAACAGGTCCAAATATCTGCTGCTTAAGTAAAATGCTGAGATGTCAGCCCTCTGAAAACAAATATGCGAGAACGATAATTTCGTTCGCGCAAATTTAATTGTGCGTAATCTATTTTTTTTTAATCGCGCAAAATTTGGAGCACCATTTACTTGGATATAACGGGTTACACAAAAATTAAATGGGTTACCTGGATTTATTTCTGCGTAACCGATAAATGGGTCACGCAGATTTTCAATTCTCAGAGGCCTTGATGTTCATAAACAAACACTTTTTTTTTTTTTTTTTAATAAATTCTTTGAATATCTACGTGCGTACTTTCTTGTTTGTTGAGGTGAACGTACGTTCTACTTATCTGTATTAAGTTTCAGAGATTACGATTCAACAGCATATTTACAAATATGCACGGGTCAGGGCCGTACCCTGATCAAAATCCATGGGGGGCGGGCACTACTTTTTATAAACAAATGAAACACTATACAAATTAAACCCTAAGACCCTAAGATGTGTATGCTATTTTCTGAAGTAAAAAAAGAAAGAAAGAAAAAGTGAGATTCTCAGGGGGGCAAGTGCCCCCTGCCCCACGGAGGGTACCGACCTGTACAAATATAGACGGGTGCACCTTATTTTTCTA